>NC_058139.1:1022500-1322500 GCF_011075055.1 Mangifera indica | reverse complement strand
TCTGCCCCCACACTGTCAAGTACAAGCAGGGTATTCGCTCAAATACGTTGAGATAATCCTCACAAAGGGGGACGGGCAAAACGGAAATAAGTACATATATCTCCTTCCCATACCTGCCCTACCATAAAACCACAGCCTCATCTAATTTATTCAACATCAAAGCCTCTTTATTTTCACCCTTGATTCATTTTGGGGTTGAGTATGAGGTGGGGATGAGGATGAATTATTTCCTGTGGCGAGGGGACAGGGACTAATACTAGGATATTTGACTTTGTCTCATCCCGTTGCCATCCCTAAATTACTTTATGCAAATGGAATCTTTTCTAATTAGATGCTACAGGAAGTTGTGCAATTCTTTGAACAACCTATGGCAAGCAGTGGCCAGAATGTGAAGTTCAATGTTGAACACATTAGTGAAGTTGATGAGTTTACAGCTGAGGTAAATTGGCAGTTAGGTAATATCGTTTATCACTGTGTCACATATATTTTATCTATCTTATTTCAGTAGAAACAATATTAATCTAAGAGAAATTTCATGATTCCAAAGAATTTAACTGCAGAATGGAAAGAGACATACATTCCTTTCACCAGAGGATGCAGCTTCTATGAATGCTCAATATAAGGAGACAGATCACTAATAACGGAGTGCATAAGCAAACTGCTATACCTATTGCCAATCCCATGATAGAAAAAGAAAAACTTGATGCTAATCAATAATCAGAATGCAGGAAAGCCCGGGTTGTGATCAAGTCACCAATCAAACCAGGAGCCATGGTGCTGGTAAGGACATAACACTTTCACCTATAGCAGCTGTTAAATATTTTGCAAAAAGAAAAAATGAAAAAAGAATGATATTTGATTACTTTTTCCCCTCCCTATTCTGAGGTATCAGACTCTTTTGAAGAATTTAATTTCACTGTTTGATGTTTTCCCCAAAACTACTGAATTTAAGATTCAAACTCAAGTCATTTACATTTCAGAAAAGAAAAATTCACAATTTTATACATAACCCATAGCATCAAATTGAACTAGCTTACTGGTTCTACTCAGCAGGATTGCTAGAGAGTCCTCAAGTAATAATACAATACATAGTAAAGATTTACACTACATTTTTGGCGGCTTTTATCAATCCAATCGTGACAGGCAACGACAACATATGGAACTTTCAATTACGTTGCTTAGCACTTAGCATATGCTAATAAACATTCTAAAGATGTTTCTCAAGTAGAGAGTCAAGAGACTACTTACACAAGCTATGGCTTAAAAGCTTCACACTTATGATCAATTAATCATCATCCCCATCCCGGCTCCACCAAGATTCAAGCAACGAGAGAGCAACCAATGGGCCGATAACGGGTGGCATTGTTGGAGGCTTGCTGAAGGCTACAGTAGGCTCCGCATTCTCCTTTGTGATTGGCCTTCCTTCTGTAGAATCATTAACTTGTTTCTGTGGAGCTATCGTGCCCACTCTACCTGGTTACAATAACACAGTGCTACCGTGTAAGAATTTGTACTTGTCATATAATTATAATTATAAGGCAAAGCAAAGTATTATACCCCATGATCCACTGATCGGGTACACTTGTTTCAATTTCAACTGGAATTTTACAGGCAAAAGCGCAGCAGTTACACGCATGTACACTGAGAAAATCAGAGCAATCCTGAAAAGTAAAAATTTATAAATTTTTCTAAGAGGTACATCTCATCAAATTGAAAATGTTTATGCAAAATGACATTGGTAGAAATATCACAAAAGCGATTCCGTCTGAATACAAATTACAAGGCGCCAAAATGACCAAGCACTAAGCAACTTCCAGTTCGACTAACTGATAAACGTTCTTTACATAGGTGCAAAAACTGACATTTTTTTCCCACAAATCCTAAGCAAAACCAGACGGGAAATAGCTAGAGTCTTCAAGTGACACATGAAATGCACTAGTGCTTAGTTGATCAACAAAACCCACAAACGCGTATGTTAAATGCTGCTAAAATTTCGTAAGTTAAAATGAAGGCCGTAGAGACTGTCCATAGTCCATACCTGCAAATACAGTGTGTCGAGCTAAGAGCAAACGAAGAGAATGAAGAAGCTGTATTCTTCAGTTTATGCGGACTGGAGACTTTGGGAAGCTTCGAGACTTGTCACAAACTGGTCACATCAGTTAAGCCCGAGCTTTAGCCTAGCCCAGTTTGTAGTACTAATATTTGGGCCTCTTTGAATTTATAATATTTAATTTAAATTTAAATTAATATATAATATCGTGCAAAAATAATAAACTATAAAAAAAAATTATTGTATGATAAGAAAAAAAAAAATTATTTTGAACTAAACATCATATAATGGATCCTCGTACGAAATTTCCCAATGAAGCAAGTGATTTACTTCCACGTCTCAAACTAAAAGGCAATGTTTTGTCCCACTCACTAGATATTTTGCAACGGAGTATTAAAATTTTTACTTTTTTTTTTTAATCGTATATACATATATAACACTTATTTTAAAATATAAACAAAAATATTATAACAGTATTTCATTTTTTCAAAATACTCCTGGTGATATAACTCATGCATATAGAAAGAAAAAATCTTTTTCTTTAGCCTTCCAATGAGGAAAGAATTTCTATAGTATAGGAAAAACACTTCTTCAACAAAGAACACATGTGATTTAATAATAAAACCCGTGAAAAAATCATTATAAAGCTCATATATTATGTGTTTTCTTTATGAATAATTAAAAATCAAATAATGTATGGTTGATTCATGTGAAATTTAATTTTGTTATAATTTCATATTGTTAAATTATTTAATGTTGTTATTTAATATTGTTTTCATTATTTCAAATTATTATAATGTTGTTAATATTGTATTAATAGTCAAAAAATATAAAAATTATGATCTAAAAATTTTTCAGACGAAAAACGGGTTGACGACGCCAACCCAAACTAAAATTAAATAAAGCCAAAATAAATATAAATATATTTATTTATTTATATAAAAATTAAATAAATTCAAAATAAAAATTTTATATAAATAAAAAATAAACGCCAACCCCTTAATTTTTTTTATACAACCGCTTATGTTCAGTAAAGGGGTTGGCTCAGTGACCCCTTATATTTAAGGGGCTGGCACCTTTCAATTTATATTAAGGGGTTGTTTGATTGGGAGATTTTAAGATTACTTTTGTAATCTATTTTTTATTCTCTTGTTTGATTTGTCAGTAATAAAATATTACAGTAATCTTCTATTATCAATACTGACGTGACAAGTAATATAGGTAGTAATCTGATTACCACCTTCACCTTAGGTATTTAAAGATTACTGAGGTAATCTTGAGTTTATTATAATTATATTATTATTTATTAATTTTTTGAGATAAAAATATTTAAAAATAATTATATTCAAGGGCATTTAAGTAAAATAATAAATTAGTAATCTTTTATTACCTTTAATCAAATACAATAATTATTTATACATACCAAATTTTATCAAATATGGTAATAATTTATACCCAATAATCTTCTAAGTAATCTATCTTCAAGGTAATCTTTCTATTTTGATAATAAAACATTACCCAAACCAAACGCTCCCTAAGGGGTTGGGGCTAACCCCTTCAACCTCTTTAAGTAAATTTCAGATTAACCCCTAAATTTGTGCCGGCAACTGCCTTCTTAAAATAACCTTTCTAATCAAAATCAGTTTCTTGAGTTTACAATTTTTGTACTTAATCTAAAAAATTTTAATTCAACAATTTTAAATTCACTTGATTTTATCTAACACATATATATAAATCTTGTTTCAAATACTGATACTAAATATCTATACATGTTCTCTCTCTATAATGCATTAAAAGGAAGTAATACTGTAAACTAGACCTGGCCACGGGTCGGTTTAGCCCATGAACTGAACCAAAACCGGCTTGCCCTAAACCGGAACTGGTAAACCCAGAACCGAACTAAACTGGAATCGAAACGAAAATTTAACGATTCGGTTTCGGTTTATCTAATTTTGAACCGTAAAACCGCCGGTTCACATCCGGTTTATGAACTGACATGTAAACCTGTGGTTTTATTATGCTGAACCGGAGAATTTTAATTTTTTTTAAAATTTTATTAAAGAATCAACGGTTCCCTCACTGCAAAATGAAAAGCCTTGCAATTTTTAAAATCGCATTTTACCCCTTATTATTTAATATATTTTTTTAAAAAAATTTTCCTATATATATATCCATTCAAATTTCAATTTCCCAAATTTCAATCTCTCCACTCAATCCTTCAAACTCTCATTCTTATTCTTTCAATTCTTAATACTCTTTCAATCTTTCAATTCAATCAAATTCTCTTAAATTTAATTAAATTCTTTCTTAACTTTTTATTAATTCCAATTTATATTTTTATTATACAATTCATAATTAATTATAGAAATTATTTATATAATTAATTTTATTATCTTTCATAATTATTTATATAATTTATTTTATTTATTATCAAAAAATGACAAGTAGTGAAAATTCTTTCGATAATAAAATTAATTTTATAGAATCACTTGATTTAACTACAAATAGTTCGATGACGGGAAATAATACTCAAGATAGTAGAGATGAATGATAAGGTAAGGAGATACTGCCAACTATTAAATAGGCAAAGGTAAGAGAACTACGTAGACTTTGGTTCTTCTAAATCCCAAGAAGATACATAGAAAGCTTAATTGAAAAATTAACTCCAAATATTTCTTTTAATTTTCAATTATTGTAATTAATAATTTAAATATTAAATTAAGATCATGTATTAGAATTGACGATTCAATGTCGGTTTCGAACAGAAACTGTAGGTTTCGAACCGGTTACAAACCATCTTATCACAGTTTCGGTTCAGAGTTCTTATTTTTTTGAACTGTGAACTAATGATTTCAAACCGAAACCATCGGTTCATGAACCGTGGTCAGGACTATTGTAAATTTTGTTTTGGCTTTTTAAGGTTAAAAATAAGGATAATTTAGATATCCTATCATATAAAGTGGTAAAAATATTTAGAATATAAAAAGTATAATATAAATATATACATGTATCTAAATAAGGGTAAAAATTTCAATTTCCCTTTTGCAAGCCCGTTATTCCTTGCACGTCTTCAATTCCAAATTATTCTAAACTGGTTCATATACCCAATTTCTTGGAAAATTAAACATCCTCTCAACCGAATTGCATCGACGCGTTTGGAAGACACATGGTTAAATTAATACTTTGGTCTTGGCTGTGGCCAGGACACCACTTCAAGCCCAACATTTTTATGAAAGAGAGCTGTTACTGGAATTTCTTACCGAATAAAAAAGAGCTGTTATAGGTATTTGTCATTACGTATCACATCCACGAGCACCAACCGGTTTTGTGTTTCTCATGGTCCACGTGTGACAGACCATACAGCTCCACCTTCCCAACCATTTGCCGACAAATCTTTGCCTACTGCCGCCACGTGCCCTGCTTTCCTATTTCTTATTAGTCATTGGTAGTGCGATGTGAACCGACTGACCATTGTTACTTTTTGCAGAATAAATTTAATTTTTACATATTTATAGGAGATGGTCTATTTCCCCCCTAACTTTTGATGTGTTTTTAAAATATCATTCATGACAGATAAAAATTTACTTTTCCCACCTATGATCAAACTACCATTCAATTTTTCAGTTAGGGACAAGGGCAAATTTATTATTTACTATTTAAAACCTTAAAACTTTAAAATTTTACCGTTCCCCCCCCCCCCCCCAGGTTTTAAAAACTAATAACTAACTCATTCTCAAAGTTTGAAAAGTTTAGATTTCACCCATAGAGTTAGCTTCCTTTTTCGGCCACCACCGACGACTGACGTAATCGATCGATCTCCTATCTCTGACTACAAAGGACGACCCTTCGTCACTCAGATCTGGACGACGAAGCATCATCCAGATCTGGAAGAACAGACGAAGGACAACTCTTCGTCGTCTGGGTGGAGCGACGAAGAGATCTCCGTCTCTTCGTTGCACCACCGCCGTTGCACCAGGAGAAGGAGGAGGCCGGTGACGACGCCGAGAGATGAATTTGAAGAATGAGGGTGAAACTGCTAGTTTTGAAAGTTATGAGAAGCGGTTGTATTTTGAAAAATATGGAAACTCTAGGTTTGGAGGTGAAAATATTAGTTTTCAAAGTTTAAAGACTTTAAGTAAGGTGAAATGTTAGTTTCTAAAACCTAAGGGAGGTGAATGGTAAAACCCTCACATCAATTTTGGGATGAATTTTACAGACTAAATTGAGGGGTATTTTTGTCATTTCATCTAACAAGGGTAAAATGAATATTTTATCCTTATGCAAACAGATATCATCCATATTAACGGCTCATGGGTGGGAAAAATGGATTTTCATTACCGTGGGTGACATTTTGAAAACGTATCAAAAGTTAGGTGGGAAATAGTCCTTCTCCCTTATAATTAAGATGATAATAGGTGATTAGAGGATAAATTTATTTGTTTTTTATCACTGGGAAATTATTTATGTTTCCTGAGATTGTATAACTAAATTAGGGAGATTTATTTATATATATAATATTATTTAAATTTTTATGTATAATTATAAAATTTAACTCTAGATTCAAATTGAGTCAATTTTGTTTAATATTTGATTTAATTTGAACTGAATCTTTTATTTAGTAGTTTGATTCAAATTTTATTTAAATTTTTTTTTAATGAAACTATTTATATAATTAATAATACTATATATTTTATTAATGATATTATTTATTTTATCTCAAACTTTCAATAAAATATTTTATAAATACAAATAAATTCGAAAGAAAATACACTTTACACATAAGAGCACTCACTATATATATATATATATATAAAATACAAATGAATCATATTGGAGTTTTAGATCTCTTGATCGTTCTCTCAATCTCTTTATCTACTTCTTCCCTGCCTCCCACCTCTTCGAGTTCCTGCAAAAGTTGACACGCGTAATAAGAGCATATTTAGCCATAATCCTATATTTCAGAGACAAATTATAGTACTCTTACTTGAGGTCCCAGAAACAACCCATATGGCAATCCATTGAATTTTTCCGAGTGATGAAGCTAATAATATGCGAAAAACAAACAAACAATAAATTTATTTAATAAATTATGATTAATATGAAGATGGATAATCTGTTGATGAACAAATTAGATTACTTGATGAGCTGCAGCGACTCTTCGTAAATACGGCACGTCTGATATAGGCCCTACTGGAAATCGACGGTGTACGAGGCCATCATGAACGAACATGTAGGCCATCCCAAACACTGTAATTCCTAGACCCTGGAGTTTTGGAAGAAAAAAAAAAGGGTGTTCAAAGGATGTTTGAATCTAACTAAACCGACTGACTAACACCAAAACGGCGTCAGAAAATGTAGGAAAAAGAAGGACGTACGGCGCCAAAACAGAGTCCAGGAACAAGGCCTTTGTTGAAGAAACCGTAAGAAAGAAGAGCAATGGCTGGCAAAGCGTTGGTTATAGCAAAAACATCATTCAGCTCGAAAGGGCCGTCCCTTGGTCGATGATGCGACTGCAAATTTCAAAACAGAGCCAGATTTTTGAAGTTTGAGATGAATTAACCGTACAAAAACAGCTTTGTTAAAGTTGAACCGACCTCATGCATGTGCCATAATGAAGCATGCCAAAGAACTTTATGTGCCCACCGAGCCCAAAACTCCATGCCTACCTGCATTTCAACAACACCCAGAAACAATTCAATCCCAAATAACAGAGTCCAGAGTTAAACCAACACAGCTTTTGTTGCACGAATTTATATATAAAACTTACAGCTGCTCCAATGGAGAGTGCAAATGTTCCGAACATTTCAAGAAGTTGCGGCTCTCCACCCTGGAAAAAAGAAGCAATCAGAAAACAACCCATGAAAATCTCTTCAAAATGATTCAGAAGAAAAGGTTAGTCCGTACCTCCATTTGCCATGAAAATCTGTAATAAACAGCCAAAACTGCCATGGAAGAAATGCCGAGAGATGACATGATTGCAGCAACAAGGTACGTCTGTCTCTCTGATTTTTTTCTTGCCCGGCTCTCTTCCAACCGTGATACAGTAATCTGATTCTGAGTTTCAACAAAATTATTCCTTTCAACTGTAATGCTATCTTCTTTACTCTTCTCCATGAACAAACATATCTTTCTCAAGCTCTTCCTATTCCTGTTATGATTCACCAGTCTTGAAAACGAGTAAGGCAATATTGATATGGGTTTTTTTGCGCTGGAGAGGATATCACAACCAACACGATACGTTGCAACACTTGAAGAGGATGAAACTCCAGTCGCCATAGAATTCAAATCAAAAGCTAAACCTAATAGAATTCATTCAACACTTGAAGATTTGAGGGATTGGATCAAGTTTGAAATGAGGTTCTTAATTTTATAGAGGATGCAAAATGGGTGGAAGCTCAAGATAAGCCAGGTGAAGTGTATGGTGACGTGCAACGTGATAGATACTTATAAGTTAGTTGTTGATGCTGTAGATGTGAACTCCCAAGGAACAGCACAATTTTTAAGTCCGGCTGTTCATTGATGGTTCTAAATTCTAATGCCCTCCTGTTGGGGGACCAACTCAGGGTCTTGAGAAGATTTTAGAACTTTGCTCACCTCATCTAAGAGCGATTCCATCCTAGACCTACCAAGATGACTATTTATTTTAGTTTCAATCGGAAATGGTAAATTAGGATAGACTCAAAGGGAATCAATTTTGTCCAAATGTAAAGTTTAAATTCAATTTAAATTTTATTTTGATAAAATAATTCATCAAGAAAATGTATATAGTAACTCCATAGTTTCATTTTGGAGCTTCATTGCAAGAGGACGCTTGTACATTTCAATTGTGAAATCGAAACATGATTTAGGAAACATTGAGAAAAATTTGCCTTCTACGCCAACCAAATTGTCTTCAGACATACACGCAACTCTTTTCTTAGGCAACACAACATTCAATAATGGGCAAATAATTGAGAATGTAATAATGGATACAAAAACCGGCATCGGATCGATTAATTGGACTAGTTTGATTAGAGGATTGTGCTTGAGTCAAGGCCTGATTTGATTGCAAATATATGTTTTTATTTAAATAGTACTATTCTTTTGTCGATTCTGCCATCCAAATTGAGAAAAACTTAGATCGGGCTTGTGCTCGAGTCAATGCCAGATTGACAATGTAGAGCTAAGACCATATACGTCGATAGCCAATTCAAGTAAAGTCCAAAATTAGAGTTGTCACTCCTGGCCATTTTGGCCCAATTTGGTATTGTAGCCAAGGCCCAAGGCAATTGATCAAAGCTGGGTTCCTTTTCTGTATGCTAAAAGCAACCAAGATATAACAATTGAATGTAAAATTAAGTTAACACAGGATATACCATTATATATCAAGCCAAAAAATTAGAAAATTTTGTGATAGATAAGTTTAATTTCTTATTAGATTATGCTGTTCAAAACCCTAATCACCACAGTTCATGCCATAAAACCTTGCAACTTATCTCTCATTCAAATATAAAGAGACATGGTGGACATTCTGCAATCCAACAATATTGTTGAAATCCAATAAAAATGAAATAGGATCTTTGAAAAATGTTTAAATCACAAAGAGTTCGATTCATAATCAATAAAATTATATTCTTCACGTACCCAACCAACGACAAAAATAATAATGTAATTAGTTTTGGTCACGATCTTATCATTAATGTCACCACTCAATTTTTGAATTTGAATTTGAATTCGTAACTAAAAACACTATAATCCTATAAATATGAATGATTAATAAAGAAAAAAGGTAATACATTGCACACACACATAGAAATAAAAAATCTCTTATGTACTTAGAATCAACCTGGTTACATTATAAGTTTGACAACTAGGGATCAACCTGCTTGGACCAATCTAGGGATCTCCCTTCATTTTCCAATTCTGATTTGAAAACTCCTAGGTAATTTTTGTATTCACTATGTCTGAGCATCCTTTCAGAGCCATCAATATGAATAACGTAAAAAAAATCACTCTACGTCCAATTTTCTCTTTACATCTAGAATCTATGATCTTATCCTCAATACCAGTATTCATAAAACTCTGAATTACTTTTATAAATCAACGGAGAATGATGATAAATCTTATCAACACATGCCGTAAAATTCACTCCCTTGTTTGATTCAATGATCTAATGAATATATCTCTCTATATAGATTTACTATGACGTCCTACTCACCACATGCGCTAAAAGACATGGTTAAAGAAAAATTCAGTGATCTACTGCGCAATTGTAACGTGTACAAGGATGAAAAAGAAAGCTGGGATATGCCGCCGTTGGGATAACTATGCAGGCTCAAACAATATACACATGCGCTAAAAGACATGGTCAAGAGAATATCCTGGTGATTCACCTCTAAGTGGAACGAACATATATACCTGCAATACAGCCTGCATTAATCGGTCAGTGGAAATATTCTTAAAAAAAATGATAATGGCCGGCCATAACCAAGACTTTTAGTAATGGCAATGGGAGCCAAGTCACTAGTCCTATTATTGTTGAATTGATCCCACTTATGTCACACTTGCCAAATTTGTGCTGGACTATTGTCATGGTGTAACATTTATGAGTTATTTACTCAATATTATCTTAATATCATCAAACTATATAATTTATATTGTTTTAGTATCCTCTAATTATATAATTAGTATCGTTTTAATATTTCAGATGATACGAGAGATCAATATATATATTTAATATTTTATAATTTTTTATTTATATGAGATTTTACTATGAGTGTTATAATTAACTTATGATATTTTGATACCCTTTTAGTGGATATTTACTCGCCAATTCAATATCAGTCATAGTCAAGTCGTTTTCATCGACAAATTAGGAGATTTATATCATTTCATTTTAATTTCTTTGTAGTCTTTTTCTATGGGTATCTTTAACCTGTTGTCTTACTCACTCTTTTGGAAAAGCATACCAAAACCAAATCTTTAGTTAGGTTCTACTCTAGGTCTAGGGTTAAATTAGTACGGTTAAGCTTGGCACCAGGAGGAGTTTAAGGGTTTATCTGATGAAAGTACTGTAACTCTTTTTATGACATAATCTACTGCTCATGGCCTTCAGATTCAGCCCCACTTTTCAGCTTTTTAACTATCTTCAAAGGGAAAAGGACTATTTCCCACCCAACTTTTAGGTATTCTCAAAGCTATATTTACGAAAAATAAAAAATCTTTATTTCCACTTAAAGATAAATTTTTGTTAATTTTTCTGTTAAAATGAGAGATAAAATAGTTATTTTATTTTTTATATTAAAAAATTATAAAATTGATTATTTTCACTCCCCTTAGGTTTTAGAAACTAACATTTCATCTTTATTTAAAGTTTTTAAACTTTAAAAAGTAATTTTTCACCCCAAAACCTAGGGTTTCTATATTTTTTAAAATGCAACCATCCTCATAAATTTCAAAAATAGTAGTTTCACCTTCATTCTTCAACTTCATCTTTCGACGTTGTCTCCGATCTCCTCCTTCTCCTGGTGCGACGACGGTAGTGTGATGAAGAGATTTTTGTCTCTTCGTCATCTCCCTTCTTCGCTCCACCCAAACGACGAAGGATGACGCTTCATCGTCCTTCGTCGCTCGTCGCATCGTCTAGACGCAACGATGAAGGACGACGAAGCGTCGTCCTTCTTCTGTTCTTCCAGATCTGGATGACATTTCGTCATCCAAATCTAGACGACGAAGGGTCGTCCTTTGTAGTTGGAGATGAGAGATCGGTAAAATACGTCGGCTATCGGTGGTGGCCAGAGAAGGAAGCAAATCTTATGGATGAAATCTAAACTTTTTAAACTTTAAAGATAGGTTGAGGTGTTAGTTTTTAAAACCTGGAGGAAAAAAATGGTAAAATTTTAAAGTTTTAAAGTTTATAATTAAAATAACGATTTTATCTCTATCTTTAACTAAAAATTTGGATAATAATTTAATCATAGATGAGAATAAGAGTTTTTTATCTCTTGTAAATATAAATTCGTGATTACCCTAAAAGTTTGGTGGGAATTGGCGTTTCCCATCTTCAAAATATGTCATTCAGATGTGTCATACGTGGACCATAGACATTATAGTTTTCGATCAACTACTGCAAAAAGGTTGAGACATATGGGCTCTCATTAAAGTGACTAGACCCTCGACAATTTCATGGCTATGGTTCAGTCTTTCAACTTTCCCAGCTCCTGATACAACAAAAGATTCCTAATTTAATAATGTGAACCTCGATTTCACACAAAATGTCATCGAGGATAGATCTTCATTAACCTAAACAAAATTGTATAGAGGAACAAGATTTTGGAGGACCAGATATGCGTGCCACTTATCTTTTATCTAACTGGTGAAAGTGGCTGCTGGCTCATCGATGAACCATGCTTTGAAATATTCCATTGGCCTACCAGCTCCCTTCCAACCGAGCTATATAAATCCATCTAAATTGAACTACGAAAATCATTCATGTTTTAAGCCTCAACTTTTTCTGCGAGGAATACAATCCAATCCACTGATGGGTCCTGCAGTTGCAACAGTTCGTGGCCAACCAAAACTTAATCTTCTTCTGTATGTTATTTTAATGTTAAAGTCATTCCTTTATCTGATTCAACTCCATGAATAGGACTCTGATACTATGTCACATGAATAATTTTTTCTGTATATATTTCTGTGTTTCAATAAAGGAATTGTACATAAATATATACATATCTTAAACTTTATACAAGGAAATAGAATAAATTTAATTAATACATAATAATATATAACAAAAAATTAAATATTTAAAATATATTTTAATATAAAAAACTAAATATATAAAATATATTCTAATAAATCGAGTACGCTTTGTCTCTTTTAGCTTGCTCCTAATCGAATAAAATATTGTCGTTTAGGCCCAAGCCACATGATCAAGCTACAGTGTTTCCCATTTTGAGTCTTGTCTTTGTGACTTTTACATGTAGTGAGGTACAATCACCTTTGCATAGACTGACAGGCTACAGTGTTGATTGGATTGTGAGATTGAAGATCATCAAGTCCGGTCTGTCATGTCTAGTAGATGCCAGCCAGCCACAGCCATCCAGCAATATGGGGCCAGTGTTAACCGTGTATTAAGTCTGTGTGCCAAGTTGCCAACAAAGGATTTGTCAATTGACTTGTCAACACGTGATTTCCCTATTTAACTTTCAATTAAGTTTAATATATTTTGCTTTAAATTCCTTATTAAGTCTTTTGATTCGACATTTCACCCACTAACACTGTGAAGCTGGCGACAATTGAAGTGTCATTTTGACTATCTTAATTAATTTGCATGGCTTTAATTCATTAGATACTAATAAACTTAAAAAATAAGGCCAAATGACTATTTCCCACCCAAGGTTTGATGTTTTCTCAAGTTTATACTTTTTAATTATGAAAACACCAAACACTCACCCATGATCGGTTAGATTTAACAAAACCCTAACGGTAGTAAATTTAATTTTATTTTCCCCCCTAAAAGTTTAAAAACTAACATTTTTTCCCTAAGCTAAGTTTGAAAAGATTACATTTCCCCCTAGGGTTTATTTCCAAACCCTTTCATTTTCTCTGACGCCATCACCGGCCGTCTTCCCCTCCAGACGGTTTCTCTTCCACCGACGGCCGCCCTCAACTCTTGCACTACGCATCCGACTCAGAGAGAAGTCATCTGGGAAGACGATCATCTTCCCAGACAAAGTTCTTTGTCTTCCACGGCTTCTCCGACTCTGATCTGATGTCCAAATGGGAGGAAAGAGTTCGTCGGAAGGAGAGGAAGCTTTGGGAGGGAGAAGTCGTCGGCAATGGAGCCAGAGATGTCACCGGAGATTTCAAAAGGAAACCCTAGGGTGAAACGGCGATTTTTTAAAACTTAGACTGGGGAAAAATTTTAGTTTTTAAAGTTTAGGGGGGGCAAAATAGATTCTATTTTAGTTTATTTTTAATATTATAGCGAAAATGACGATTTTACCCTTACCACCGTTAGAGTTTTGTTAAATCTAACCGGCCATAGGTGGGTGTTTAGTGTTTCCATAGTTAAAAGATGGAAACTTGAGAAAACATCAAACCTTGGGTGGGAAATAGTCATTTGGCCAAAAAATAATTGCATACATGTATAAGCCTTAGAAAGTGTGTGTATGTAACTGCCGAGGTTTTCATACATGATCATTTTTTAAATGTGTGTTATTGGCGTCGGATGTTTATATTAATAAGATTTTTTACTTTGTTCATGCAAGAGTTGAGAAGGCTACAAATATTGAAATGATAATGCTGTTTTCACCTTCTTACTTCTAGACCACTAAGTTTCCCCATGAACTTAATTAAGATTAATTAATTGTAGACCATTAATAGGAAGTATGCATGTACAGTTGGTCAAGCAAAAATTTTACATATTTAGCTCAAGATCATATTGCTGATCAGTTAGTAGCCAAAATCTATATGTTGATCGTGCATATACCTGAAGAAATCAAGAAAATATAAATTCATTGCTAGTATGGCCCTTTTCAACATGAAACTTATTTCTAATGCTATCAATTCTGCAAAATTGGGTCAACTACTCAATAATGAGAATAAAAGACCAACTAAGCATGATGCATTTTATCAATAATGCATGCATGTATGTATGTATTTATGTATGTATGCATCTACATACATACATGATCAACAAAGTTGCTATAAATTAGGGTTCTTACCTTTGCTCTCGTTATTTGTAATAATTCGATAATTAAGCAGATCTAAAAATAAAATCAGCCATGAGTAGAGGTGGGAGTTATGGTGGTGGACAAAGTTCCTTAGGCTATCTGTTTAGTCCTGACGAGCAACCTTCTAAACCTCCGGCCGGGCAGACTACTGTTAGCATTCCTCCGTACGGTATCGACACCACCACAGAGAAATCTCCTGATACTCAATCTTCTGGGAAACAAAACGTTTCAAACAACTACCAAAGGTCTCAAGGCCAGAACTCTGGCAACTTCATAACTGTGAGTACTTCTCATGATACTTAATTATAATAAATTAACAGTGGAAATTGTTTGTTTGTGATCTTCTTTTACCAACTGCTTAAATTATTTTTTCAGGATCGTCCTTCAACAAAAGTCAAGTCGGTTCCTGGTGGAGATTCCTCACTGGGGTACTTGTTTGGAGATAAGTGAGATTATTAATTATTATATATTTTCTGCTTATATATATAGCTGCTTTGTGGAGTTTGAATAATAACATGTACAAATAAGGGATTCAGTTCTCATCGGCACTCTCTCATGCTCAAGCTCAAGGTCAAGGTCATCTTCCTCCTTCCAGTTTATTATATGTGATGTTAAAACATCATCTAGATTTGAACGTGTTGCAGATTATGTGGATATGTGCAATTGTATGAATTCACAAATAATTGCTATTTCAGTGTTTGTCTTGTGTGATTCTTTTTTTCTTTTCTTCCATAAAGAGATGGATATAACAAAGGAAGCGAAATCAGTACTATCCATTTTAGTTCATGCTTGCTGCATCCTTCCAAAATATACTATATATGTTGCTTGCCTTGGTTATTTATTAACTTCTGTTTCTTTCCCTTTTTCTTCTTCTTCTTTTTATACATATGGGAGACTAAAGATCTGAGTCTTTGTATAAATCTATGAAACTGTTCTTCTATTGCGGATTATTGATTCTATATCATTGTACTTTAATTTATTTAATATGTTCATGGGAAATGAGGGAAAATTAACTACAAGGATCAGATTTAATGAAGTTTGTTTTTTTATTGATTCTTTTACAATTTTTTTTCCTTCTTGATCAATTAGAACCAAGATTGTACTTGCTTTTCTCTTCAAATTAACCATTAATTCGCTTAATATCTTCAAGAAACCCAAGAATTTCTTATACGAATTAACTTCCTACTTGTATATAATCTTTTACCGTATATTAGCCAATAGCCATTGCATCTGCAGGTATGCATATATGATCCTATGGAACAGATATGAAATTCTAATATTGTAGTTTCAGTTAATAACTTCATCTCCTATATACAAATATATATACTAAGGGTGATTAAATAAAATTTTTTAAGTTAATTATTCTAATAAAGTCCAAATATTTCTTTTTTTAAGTATTGTCCGAATATTATAGGGAATTGAATATACTGGGAGAGTAATAACTATTAGAGATATATTGGCAATTTGGGACTTGACGATTATATATATTGCAGCAAGTTCTGATCATCAGTTGATTCTTCCCTCCCTCCTGAGAACTGTCAAATGGCCGACATGTGAGAAACTAGCTATTTAAGGTTTTTGTGTGCATTTTTTTTATAATTGTAGTGTGTGCGTGTGTGTGTATAGACGAAGTTCCAAACTTTTTGAGCACTTCCACAACTAGGTCTATATATATCTATTGGGTTGTGTTTCATTCATATGCTCCTCTTTGTTCCGTGAGGGAGGCAATTACATTTTCTATTCATCATCAGTTGATATAGAAGAATGCATAGAAAGGATATTTGAACTCCTTGTTTTTATGTAATTAGACAGCATTCAATTTCTTTCTGTCATATTCATAATGACTTAAGCCAGGCATGCATCCTCAAAGAGTACATATGAGTTAAAATGAAAAGAAGTATGTGTTTGAAGCCATTTGCTACTGTAATGCAAGCATATATATGTTCATCATAGGAAGAAAATGGAAGGGTTGCTTCCCCAACAAAAAAAAAAAAATTAACTGTATGTGCTTTCTAGACTCTAGAGTTTTCTCTCATTCTCTAATTTCAGAGATATTATCATGCTCCTGAAATCCTCTTAAGTACTGAGTTTGGTTGGGATCCATGTTGAATGTAAATTGAAAATTTCGTGGAAAAGGACCTTTCTTTTCTCTTCCTCTTTAGCTGCCTCCTGCCTGTAATTAATGTTCGTCCTCTCTTCCATAAAGGCATGCTTCATAGTCAATGATATACGAGGTGATCATTTATAGCGCTTTCACTTACGTGTATACAGGCATAGTTTGCTATATTGAATTAATGGAATTAGTAAGAAAAATAAATCTTTGAACACAAATTATGATAACAACAAACTAGTTTCTGGGGTTGATTTTTGTTTACGCTTACTAACATTGAGCTCAATATGTGGGTAGGTTATGTAGAAGGAAACTCCATCAATAAGTTTAATATACTAATTTAATTGAAAGCTTCACACTTGATCATTACTACTATTTTTAGGGTTGAATTCAAACCTAATTACTTAAACTTGGATAATTGAGTTCAAGTGAAGGATTGGACTCGTTATATAAAACAAGTTGAGCATGAGACGGTTTAAATCAAATTCAAAATAAAATGATTTTTTAGTTGAGTTTTAGGTTGAACTAATTAATCTCAAGCTCTGTTTATTTGAATCAATCTTGGGCTAATTGTTGTTAGAGTTTGATCCGATTCGAATTCAACCTTAGCTATCTCGCATGCTATTGTAGAGAAATTTGATAAACATTATGATTTATGTGTTTGGTCTGATCTACTGTTAAATTTTAATGGAGAACCTTATTCTATTACATTCAACACTAAAGCATAAGTATTGTTGACATTCCATGACAAAATTAGGAAGGCCAAATGACTATTTCCCACCCAAGGTTTGAAGCAAACTTAACTTTCACTCGTTAACTATCGAAAATCTAAATACTCATCTGTCTGTTAAATTTCATTGTTACTATCGAGGGTAAAATTATCATTTAGAAATTTTATTTAAACATATATTTTAGGATTATCCCTAAGTTTTCAATTTTTTTTCTACCCCATAAACTCATATTTTTTAGGTTTAAACACTGACTTCTCCCCCCTCCCAAGTCTAGAGTTGCAAAACTTTATCTTTTTGCCATATACAGTTGGCCCCTGGATTTTTAAAAAGTTTCAGTTACACCTCAATCTTCCTTTCTCCTTCTCTCTATTGATGATTAGTCATCACTAGTCATCGATCTCTCCCTCTTGCCTTGTTAGCTGCTCTCTCTTTCCACTCAAGTTGTCTTCATCTTCGATAAAGATGAAGGGTTTTCGTTTGAGATGAAGACTCATCAGATGAGTCTTCATTAGACAAAGACCAGTCGTCTTCGTCTTAGACAAAGATAATCGAAAAATGGGGGGGGAGAGAGAAGGTGGGAAGGAGAGAGTTGACGATTGGAAAAGATAAATTGTTCACCAAAGATCAAATTTGGAAACTGAGGGAGAGATAAGGGGTGAAACTAAGATGATTTAGAAAGTTGAGAGCGACTGCAATGGGAAAAAAGATAAGAGTTTAAAACCTTAAACTTGAGAGGAAAAAAATCAGTTTTTAAACTCGAAAAATATGAGTCTATAGGACAAAAATAAATATTTTAAAATTTTACGATAATTTTAAAATATGAGTTTAAATAAAATTTTTAGATGATGATTTTATTCTTAATAATAATAAAAAAATTTAATAAATAGATAAATATTTAAAATTTTGATAATTAACAAATGAGAAGTAGATTTACATCAAACCTTAGGTGGAAAACAGTCTTTTGGCCAATCGGGAATTGGACTGGCTTAATTTAGCCCAGATTTGAAGTGGACGTGTCAGTCCAAAATTATCAGAAATTTGTGCTGGCTCAGTCATCCTAGCCCATTTCAGTTCACTACGTTTAAAACTTTAAAAATATAACCTTTTCAGTTAAAATTGGATATATTATAAATATTACATTATTGGGTATTATTTATTTATATTTTTAAATTTATAATAACATAATAATATTTATATATTTAAATTATATATTAAAAAAATAATTATATTGATAAAAATAATGTAAGTCTTCACAGGAAAAAAAAAATTGACAATGAATTTAGTGAGAGTAACATCACACAAGAGTGGATGAAATAGATAACAATAGTGTCACTGTATCACCATAGGTAGATTATGTAAAAATTATGAGTTTTGAGTCTATATCTATTTAAATAGTAAATAAAAACATAAAAAAAATAATAAACTATTAAAGAAAGAGAATAAAGGGAAGGCCAAACGACTATTTCCCGCCCAAAGTATGCTGTAATGATAAGTTTTCACCCTTTAATTATAGAAACACCAAATATCCACCCATGATCAGTTAAAAATAACGGTGGTAAGGGTAAAATCGTTATTTTCTCTATAATATTAAAAAATAAACTAAAATATAACCTAATTTTACCCCCTAAACTTTGAAAACTAAAATTTTCCCCCAGCCTAAGTTTTAAAAAATGGTAGTTTCACTCTAGGGTTTGGTTTTGAAATCTCCGACGACCTCTTCGGCTCTATTGCCGACGGTCTCTCCCTCCCGAAGCATCCTCTCCTTCCGACGATCTCTTTCCTCCCATTTGGAGGGTCGATCGACGTCGGAGACGTCTTGGAAGACGAAGTTCGTCTTCCCAGACGAAGACGACGACTTCGTCTTCCCCGACAAAGTTCTTCGTCTCTCAAGGCGTCTCCGATGCCGATCGGCTCTCCAAATGGGAGGAAAGAGATCGTCGGAAGGAGAAGATGCTTTGGGAGGGAGAGGTCGTTGGCAATGGAACCGGAGAGGTCGTCGGAGATTTCAAAACCAAACCCTAGGGTGAAACTGCTATTTTTTAAAACTTAGACTGAGGGAAAATTTTAGTTTTTAAAGTTTTGGGAGACAAAAAGAGATAAAATTTTCAGGTGTTAGGGTTCTATTAAATTTAACCGGTCATGGGTGGGTATTTGATGTTTCTATAGTTAAAAGGTAGAAACTTGTCATTACAGCATATCTTGGGCGGGAAATAGTCGTTTGGCCTAAAGGGAATGGCAAACTGGTCTAACTCAATTATTAGAAGAACTAGCTTAAAATAGACCAACGACTCAGTTTAAATAAATTGATTTTAAATTAAAATTTTAATTTGATAAAATAATTTATTCATTTATTTAATAATATCTTATCAATTTTATTATTTAGGTTAACGATATCTCTATAGTGATAATTTACACCGATTTCAATAAACTTGAATTGGACATAATTTAGTTTTG
Organism: Mangifera indica; assembly: GCF_011075055.1. Taxonomy (NCBI): domain Eukaryota; kingdom Viridiplantae; phylum Streptophyta; class Magnoliopsida; order Sapindales; family Anacardiaceae; genus Mangifera; species Mangifera indica. The sequence continues at coordinate 1,302,439 of NC_058139.1, read as the reverse complement.
ATTTTAGCTGGAGCCAACCTTGTGCTCAGTTGGACCGAAATTCCACTACTAAGTAAGTATCAAACGACAAAATCTAGAGTGTTCTAAAGCCCACCATCAGCCAATACCTGGGGGCAGAGCAATGCCCCAAGAAAACAACTTTATACCGACTCCGACAAAACCCACTATCACGAAATAAAGTTAGGAATCAAAATACTCTTTAATTTGTCGTTTTGCTGAACGTTATCTCGAGAATGGCTCCCATGGATTGGTTTATCTCCGTATGCACTTCAATGGATAAGATTAACCCGTTTGGTCTGTGAAGAAGGCTGGCCCAGGCCAATATGCATGTCAGTTTTGTTTTGCCAATGGAAAACAGGAGCTAACTGGCAGTTGTTTTGAACTCTTTAACCTCTAGAATGGACCCACTTGTAGCTTTTGACAATGGCGTTGCCGTCTACGTTGAAAATTTAATTGGCCTTTAAAATACCACTCTTTCAAACATGTTTCAGAGCCTTCAAAATGAGAAAAAGGCCTTACTAGCATACTACCAAAAGAGCAATAACATTGATTAACTGCCATAAGTCAAGACTGTTGCTTGGCAGAAATGGGAAAAACTCTGCATATTCGCAGACCAATTGCTTCCAAGGATCCATTTGTCATGTAGGCGAAGCGTGTAATTATAAATGTCCTTGCAGTTTTTCAGATATATCCCATAAAGCCGATATTAGGTGGGTACTGGGGAGTTTTCCTTTTTGACAACTTTCTTTATGTGTATTTGATTCGAATTACGGAAGAACCAAACTCCTAAAGCTTGTTTAGTTTAGACAGACAAAAACCGTATTTTTATGGGATCCAAGTCTCAGCATGTGCTATCTACTAAATACTAATAGTCTACATGATATCTGCATATTCTTCTTGCCTTTCTCTTGCTCAGAATTGAAAACGAGAAACTTGCTAAACTGTATGGAATAGAATAAATTCTGTAGACTTTTTTTTTTTTAAACCACCCAAGTCCCTCCCTATATGTACTGAAACAAAGACTCAGTCTTTTAGACTCTTTCTCATTTACAAACAAATCCCATCTCACGTTTTGTCAATGGATGAATTATGGACAAATCTCAGAAGAACCCAGGTGAAAATATTCTTCTCCTATAGTATTTCCCTTATCTCTGGCTTCTTGATATTCCTTCTACATAATCTCTTTTGCAGGTATTTAATATCATCGGATTACTTGGTGTCCTTGTTTTGTTGAACACAAATGGAGTTGAGAGCGGAAAAAAAGCTCATAATTTGGAGTCCTTTCAGTATCCGGCTATAAGTTGCAGAGCTCACAGCGTTTCTTTAGAAGATTTTGGTGGAGTTGGTGATGGAACTACATCAAACACCAGGGCTTTTAAGGCTGCAATAGATCATTTGAGCCAGTTCGCAACGGATGGCGGGTCTCAACTCTATATTCCTCCTGGAAAATGGTTGACCGGAAGCTTCAATATCTCCACCAGCCATTTTACTTTGTATCTTCACAAAGACGCCGTTCTTCTTGCTTCTCAGGTTGGTAAATAACATTTTCAAGTCTCACCCATAAGATAAAATAGTTCACTTAACTAGATATCTGATACGACACCTGCAATTTTTGGGGGAGATTTTGATGGATCACACATACCATATTTTCGAGGCAGAAAGCATTAATTGTATCCAACAGAAACCGTCTCTTAATGTTCAATTATTCAGCAAACTTTCTTAGTCTTTTCTTGAAGTTTCTGTATTCAATTTTTGCTGCTGAAGATGCTTTTGCAAGGACTTTTCTGCATTCAATGTGATGTGTTTTGTATTTACTGCATTCAACAGCAAAAACTCTCAAGCACACTAAATATACACTGTACTTCCATCATTATATTTGATTCTGATATGTAGATTCAGCATTCTTAAGAGTATATGATAATGATAATGATAATTATAACAATGAAATAATCTGCTTGACATTTTTATTCAATTTTGTTGCTATGTTTCCACATTTTGTTTTCAATTTTAATGGCTAGCTTTTGGAATATAATCCTCCTAAGATTCGTATCATAAGTTCTAACAATTTCTCAATTGGATTAGGATGAGAGTGAATGGCCTATTATTGAACCTTTACCATCATATGGTCGAGGAAGGGATAATGCCGAAGGTGGAAGGTATAGCAGCCTGATTTTTGGAACCAACCTTACTGATATTGTCATAACAGGTACTGATTGATGCATTAATCACAATTGAATTTTTGAAAACTATTTGTTTGGAATTATTAAGGAGTAGATGGAGTTTCATTCGCTTGTCAGGGGACAATGGAACTATTGATGGTCAGGGTGAGCCCTGGTGGACCAAATTCCGGGCAAAAGAGCTAAACTATACCCGGCCTTACCTCATTGAAATCTTGTACTCAGAGAAGCTTCAGATATCCGGTCTCACTTTGATCAATTCTCCATCTTGGAATATTCATCCTACTTATTGCAGGTTTCTCTGTTGCTTGCTTAATCTTGTTTTTAATGTATTGAAAACCCAAGAGAAATAAAGAATATAAGACCATACTGATCATATTTTGGCAGCAATGTCATTGTTCAAGGGATAACAATCCTAGCACCAGTGACATCCCCGAACACTGATGGCATCAATCCAGGTGAGAAAGAAGAAAATTCCATCCCTTAAAAGAGTTGAAATAACATTGAGTTAAACATATAGTTATGGTTTCAGATTCTTGCACAAATACCCGAATTGAGGATTGTTACATTGTCTCCGGAGATGATTGTGTAGCAGTTAAAAGTGGTTGGGATGAGTATGGAATTTCATTTGGGATGCCAACCAAGCAGCTTGTTATTAGAAGACTGACATGCATTTCTCCGACCAGTGCAGTGATTGCACTGGGTAGTGAGATGTCCGGCGGGATCGAAGATGTCAGGGCAGAAGACATTACCGCCATTGATTCTGAATCTGGGGTTCGGATCAAAACTTCTATAGGAAGAGGAGGCTTTGTGAAAAAGGTATACGTCCGAAGGATGACTCTGAAAACCATGAAATGGGTATTTTGGATGACAGGCAATTATGGTAATCATCCTGATAATAACTATGATCCTAAAGCACTTCCTGTGATACAAAATATCAATTACCGCGACATAGTTGCTGAGAATGTAACAATGGCTGCTAGATTGGAGGGAATTCCTGGAGATACCTTTTCTGATATATGCATATCTAATGTGACCATTGGACTAACAGAGAAGCCGAAGGAACTACAGTGGAACTGTACAGATATTGCAGGAATTTGGAGTGATGTGACTCCTAAACCATGTGACTTGTTGCTGGATCAAGGACCAGAGAAGATCAAACAATGTAAATTTCCAGAAAATAGTTTGCCTATTGATAACATAAAAATCCGTACTTGTTGTAACAAGAACTTTTAATACAGATTGATCTGTGCGCATAGGGAAACTTCTACATGCAAGGTTTTGATTAATAACTGAATATCCAAGCTTTGATTAATAACAAAATCCATATTGATCTTTTCCTGTAAAACAAGCTTTAACAGTTACTATTATGAATTCCCAAGCTTCATTTCTATCTAGTCATGATCTATATCTGGAACTTGCATATTGGCCTGCCAGAACCCAGAAGTTCCGTTTGCATTTCAGATTCCTGGATTCCAGTAAACAACAAAATAAAATAGCTGAGATTCAAACAACACAGAGATGGAGGCAAACATGTCATTAAAGGAACAAGTTCTAATAAGAGAGAAGTCAGATCCATGAACATTATGACATCCAGAATTATGCTTAACGCGCTACAAATTCCAAACTAGTAATACTTGGAGAGAAGTTTTCTACCAGTTTCTTATCAAACTCAAGCAGCTATAAACAGATTTGTTAAGTACCTAAACTAACATGCAATTGGCCTCCTGAGCATATTTTTCACTCCCCAACCCTCAGAGAAGTAATTGTCCAGCTCCTTACACATGATCTAACTCCAGCCTTTGGGACAAGAAAACAAATTCCAATGCTGTTCCTATTCAGAGTGATGGACAACACATCGAATCAGGGGGAAAGAGGTTATTTTGTATGAATATCTACAGTAGAATCACAGGATGCTCCTAATAAGTTGGGTCTGGGTTGAACTTCATTGATTCCCTCCATATGAGCTCCTTGATGTGATCCTCAGTACATGATGAATGCTCAAAATCAAAGTTGAAAGGACTGGGGCAGACAGGCTCATCATTGATTTCATGAAGAGATGACAAATATGGGTGACTAAGTGCTTCATCAACTGCAAACAGATGAAAAAGAATTAGCATATAAAAACTTTTAATAAGTGGTGAGAAAAAAAAATGATGTACTAAAAATCTGAATCCTTCATCGTACCTGTAATTCGTTTGTTGGGATCAAAGACCAGCATTTTCTCTAGCAGATCAACAGCCCCCACAGAATTATTGGGAAATCTAGTTGAGAAATTTTGCTTCCTGCACTGAGGAAGCTGTCTAACATATCTTCGGGCATTATCACTTCGGAGAAATCCAAGGCTGGCGTCATCAGGTGAGCCTATTAACTTTAAGACAAAAAAAGAAGAACACAGGGATGATGTTGTCAGCACTAACACTGAGAAGAAAATAGAATTTTTACTCAATTCTTCCTACCAGAATGACAGCATTCAATATATATTTATCTTCCCTGAATGAAAGAAGGGATTAGGAAGGTTCTGTCAGTATCCAATATAAGCCATAACAAGCACAAGAGACCTAAAGAATCAGCAAAGATTTCTGGTCTTGGGTTCAAGAATGGTAGCATGATATAGTCTGTAACTGACTATCAAAACTGAGTCCATCTAGGCATTCCTCCTCTCCTAGAAAGTTACATAATTCAACAACTAAAGTTCTTGTGTGTTTACAGGTGCAAAACATTACCAAAGCGGGAATGTCCTCTAGAGTGTAACCAAAAGCGAACTATTTCAGAGTCTTTATTGGTGTTTAAATTTGTGTCTTTTTTCTGGTTTTGTGTAGTCTTAGAAATGGTTCAGAACTTTTAAACTAGCATGGCGCCTTTTAATTTAGGTTTTAAATATACCGGTAATAATAAGCTACTGTAGAGCAGCAGCTAAGACATTACACAACTTCAGCTTAAAAAATCTTACCAACCACCAATATTCATACCTCAGTGATAAGTTTGAGCTGATGCACATAATCTTTCCCAGGAAACAAAGGTTCTCTGGTCATTATTTCACCAAGTATGCAACCAACAGACCATATATCAATTGCAGCAGTGTACTCTGTACAATTGAGGAGCAACTCTGGTGCTCGGTACCAACGAGTGACAACATACTCAGTCATAAAATCTGTTTCAGATGTCGTCCTTGCCAACCCAAAGTCTCCAATTTTAAGGTCACAATTGCCATTGAGAAGCAAGTTGCTTGGCTTAAGATCACGGTGCAGGACACTGGCTGAGTGTACATATTTCAATCCTCGTAACAGCTGATATAAGAAGTACTGCAAAAGTTTTGTGAAACTCAATGTCAAGCTCAGTTTTAAACCCAGCATATTCTAGAAATAAATCAATGTACTCCCACATGTAAAAACTACATAGGTAGAATGGATGTCCAGTGCAGAAATACAAACTTTGAAAATAGATCATTGCCAACATTAATCCACATCTTAATCAGAAAAAGAAGGGAATTAAAAGTATCTTATTATGATACAAAGTCATCCTATGTGATCAGAGAACTTCAAAAAGGAACAAGTAGCAAAACCAATGTCCCACATATGCCAATAATTTGACAAAAATAGTTCCAATGACAAGGTGTAAACCCCAAAATTATTGTTAGTGACAAACCTGACAATGATCATCTGTTAGTGGTTGGTCAGAACGAATTATCTGATGAAGATCAGTGTCCATTAATTCATAAACAATGTAAACATCATTGAAAGTATCCTTTTTGGGGGGCCGTATGATATCCTTGATAGCAATGACCTGTTGGATACACAAAGAAGTTGTCAGAAATTACAGGCTCACAGAAAAATGAGTGGTACATGTAAAGCCACTTCCAGAGGAAGATAAATCTAATGCACTGAAGGTTGATAATAAATGATGCATATTTCAACAACTCTATTCTGATAAAGGGATATCTATGTGAAATTAAATTGGAACATATAGTATGTTACAAGTATTGGGTATTTGACAGTAATTTATCAATATTTGGATGCAGAGCATAAGATTCAGAGGCCCATACAGCACCTCTAATTGCTCCCTGGCTTATTCACAAGGCATCCACTATAAATGAAATGCAGAAAAGGTACTAATCAGGTAGCTGAGAGTAACATGAGCAGTTGTTAAAGAAAGAACTACCAACTCTAAAATAGAGATTTACTCATGTACTGAGTTACAGCACATCCACTAAATCAAAAATTTAAGTATAAGCATTTTTACCATCTTAAGTACAGGCTATAGCTCATCTGGAAGCCTGTTCATATGTAAACAATAGATCATGAGAACAAGGGTACATTGTGAAATCATCATCATGAGGAGGATAACTGTGAAGAATAAACCAGAGATGTAACCTTGGCAATCAGAAATATACACAACTTACGTTTTTATGGCTCATGTGACGAAGAAGCTTAATTTCTCTCAACGTCCTTTTGGCATCTATTCGGTTGTCAAATGCATTACCAATCTTCTTAATGGCAACCTCCTCGTGAGTCTCTGAATTTACAGCAGCACTGAAGAGAAAGGTACGTATTATACAACAAAATAATCTAGATACAACAAACTTATTAACTAAATAAGAAGTAAAAAAGTAATCTTTTGCTAGAGTAACAAATAACAAATATACAATCTCCAAATTAAAAGTTCCAAGCAGCTAAGTAACATTCTAAGAATCAAGCCAAAATTACAGCTATTTACTAGCCATCAAACTTGAAGAAGAGAGACCTAAATCAACGTAAATAAACAATAAAAAGATCATATTTTTGTTTCCTTCTGCACTTTTTTCCCGTACGATAAACTATTATGCTGAAACAAGCAACCCTCATTCGACAATACACCAAGAAATCAAAGTAAATATCATTAAAAAATCCCAAAACTCGATCATCTACAGCCATGTAGCTACACTTTTGTTTTGCATGTAACTTTCCAACAAGCAAATATTTACTCCTATAGCAAATAATATCAAATAAACTTCGTATGGAACTCAGAAACCCAACAAAAACCCCTGAAAATCGGAAAGCTTACCAAACAATGCCATTAGCACCTCGACCGATGGGTCTAATGGGAGGGGTATACTTGCTAGAGACCTCAAACAAGTTACCATAGACGTTGTACTGCACATAACGACCGCCATGTGTGAGAACTCCTTTAATATTGCTAGTTTCGCCACCAGAGCTGGACTCTTTCGCAGTTGCGGCCATTATTTTTGCAAAAGAAATCCAGAAACGTACTGGGCTTTCTTCCCTTTTCAGTTTCTGGCTTTCTGAGTTAAATAAAATTTATCAAAATTTTTGCTTTCTTGGCTTGGTGAAGCATTGGTGGTCTGGTTTTAGTCCACGTTTGGGTACAGTCTATATGTGAAAATTTGAATGCTACACAACTTTTTGTGTTGTAACCGAAGCTTTTGATCTGAATTTTGCGTGAAAATCCGTGACATGAAGTGGACTTTTTCTTATTTAAATAATATTTGTGGTTTCATTTCCTACATTTTCTTGCTTCCATGAATAAACCTCTGGCTCCCAAATCATAATCTACCTCGTGGTAACAGTAATAAAATATGAATTTGACTTTCTTCCATTGTTCCAACTCAAATTTTGAATCAGCCAATTGAAAAATAACTAAATGAAATTTGTATAATAACCCACATATCAGAACAATTTGGCGTTCAGAAGAGAAAAAAAAATGCCCACCTTCTGCAATTTTAAGATAATAAATTGCTTTGTCTCTTACAAAACTCATTACTTTCCAATTTCAGAATCACATGAATTAGCTCAGTAAAGAAGAAATAAATGACTTTTCTAATGTCTCTTTCATCACCTTCTTCTTCAGCTGAGCTTCATGAATGTTTCCTTTTTTTTCTTTCTACAACCAATAGGTGTGAGTTTACGTTCAGTAGTCAAGAAAAAGGTAAGTTCGATAGTTGAGGTTTAAGATATAGTGAACCGGTTAAACTGATTGGATTAAGATATGGGTTAAACTGTTATGATGATATCAACATCACTAATTTAAATTTTAAAAATAAAAATAAAGATTTATATCAAAAAATAAAATATAAAGAAATACAAATAAAAGTATAATTATACCGAATAAAGGTAAACAGTATTTAATTGATAGTATTAAGATTGAGTTTAAATTTACTGAATTAGTAAACTCTCAATTTAAGCTTAAGACATTAATGATTGACTTGTTCAATATAAAAAATTATGTTTAAATCTTTTAAAATCTAAGAAATTACGTTTAAATACCATAGTTTAATTTAGTGAGTATGATTTTAAATGTATAAGTATATAATTTAAAATTTTTAAATGTTTATTAATATTTTATTTAAGAATTAAATTTAAATAATTTAAACTCGAACTCAACTTAACTTTTTTCGAATCAAACCCACCTGGCTCAATTTACACCCCGGATACCACTTGGGTGGATACATTTGTTTTCAACATTATCCAATAAATTTTGTTAATAAAACCATAAAATTTTACTTATAGTATGTTAGCGTTATGGATCCAATAAAATGGACCGGGTCACCAACCAATTCTTTAGCGTATCTAAGCTCGGTCCGAAACTAAAAACATTAGCATTATCCATTAAGTAAAGGTTTAGCGGTTCAATTTCTTTGATCACAGAGGTGTTGAGTGTATTATCTTCAACTGCTTTTTCGGAAATTATGGTTGCGGTCACGGGAAAGTTCGCTGACCTACTCTTATCAGATGCTTTGAGAAGCCTCTCCATATGGGGCCTTGTTGGGCTGGTAGCTTCATAGTAATTGGGCTTTTGGTCCATGATTGTATTTAGCCACGGTGCAGAGCGCTTGCCATTTGAAAATTGAATTGAGGTTAGCAATTGTTACCCCATGGAGCAGAAAGTCTGAATTATTAGATCCAACATTATACTGGTCCATGCCCATGTGTAACCAAGGTTCCTTCTCTTCACGATTCGAACGAAGCATTCAACTGAGTTTAAGAGAAGGTCAGACCAGACTGGCTCTGGTTTTCGATCAAACCGGTCAAACCTTAAATACGGTGCGATTTTAAAACAGAGCTCCAATCATAAAAGAAAAAAAAAAAATGTTTGTCAAAAGACAAAAATTAATAGTCTTTAAAAGGAAGGAAAAGCCATAAAACGACACCGTTAAACGAAGAGTCTCGAGCATCCAGACCGACTTACAAATATTTTGAAATATGATTGGCGAAGACTCTAGAGTCCCCGCGAAAACCGATTCCAGAACGCAAAGAAGGTCCCGGAAGAACTTGTTCCCACTATAAAATCACGATTCTCCGTAACTTCTCTCGCAATCAATCGAAATTCGGCTTGCTACTAACACTTTGCTCTCGTTAAATCTTCTGCTACCGTTAATTGCTTTCTCACTTTCTAGTTCTTATCGTAATTTGATCGTCGATGGCTGAAGCGCACATGGCAGACGTTGAAACCTTTGCTTTCCAAGCCGAGATCAACCAGCTCTTGAGCTTGATCATCAATACATTCTACAGCAACAAAGAGATTTTCCTTCGTGAACTGATCAGTAACTCCTCGGATGTACGTGCTCAGTTCTCAACTATATGTGTTTAACGTTTGTCGTTCAAATTGAATTGATTTTTAAACTTCTTTTTAACTTTTACATTTATTTTATTGTGTTTATCTTGTTTTTAATCCATTTAGGCATTGGATAAAATCCGTTATGAGAGTTTAACTGACAAGAGCAAGCTTGATGCGCAACCCGAGCTCTTTATCAGGCTTGTTCCAGATAAAGCCAACAAATCACTCTCAATTATCGATAGTGGCATCGGCATGACTAAAGCTGGTATGCTATTACGTGACCGTATTGTTCGTTCAATTATTGAAAAGCGATTTTTTCAGTTAATTGAAGATCAAATCATGGTAACCATGATGATATTCTATTGTTGTTTGTTCCAGATTTGGTGAATAATTTGGGAACAATTGCGAGGTCTGGTACCAAGGAGTTTATGGAGGCGTTACAGGCTGGAGCTGATGTTAGCATGATTGGGCAGTTTGGTGTTGGTTTCTACTCGGCATATTTGGTGGCTGAGAAGGTTATTGTAACAACTAAACATAACGACGATGAACAGTACATTTGGGAATCTCAGGCTGGAGGGTCTTTCACTGTTACTAGAGATGTTAATGGTGAACCATTGGGCAGAGGAACCAAGATCACACTCTTCCTCAAGGAAGATCAGGTAAGAATTTCAATTGCAAATGCTTAATTATTCGCACATGTCGCATTCTAATAATCCATTAGAAGTTACAATGTGTTTGTTTTTGTATAAATTAAACCTTAGACTCATGAAGCAACTACAACCATCGGCATTTCACCTTGCTCATAATTTACCTTTTCTTTTGTATATAATGAACTCCTTCAGCACGAAACTCTTGAAATGTAATTGATGATTCGTTATTGATTAAAAATGCATTTTCTGATGCTTTAGTTGGAATACTTGGAGGAGAGGAAATTGAAGGACCTTGTGAAGAAGCATTCTGAGTTCATTAGCTATCCCATCTATCTCTGGACAGAAAAAACTACTGAGAAAGAGGTCAGTGATGATGAAGATGAGGAAAAAAAAGGAAGAGGAAGGTGATGTGGAGGAAGTTGATGAGGAGAAAGAGAAGAAGGGTAAGAAGAAGAAGGTTAAGGAAGTGACACATGAGTGGCAACTGATCAACAAACAAAAACCAATTTGGTTGCGGAAACCTGAGGAGATTACCAAGGAAGAGTATTCTTCCTTCTACAAGAGCCTCACCAATGATTGGGAAGATCACCTTGCTGTGAAACACTTCTCTGTGGAAGGGCAGCTTGAGTTTAAGGCCATTCTTTTTGTTCCTAAGAGAGCCCCATTCGATCTCTTTGACACGAGGAAGAAGATGAACAATATTAAGCTTTACGTGAGGAGGGTTTTCATCATGGACAATTGTGAAGAGCTCATTCCAGAGTACCTCAGTTTTGTGAAGGGTGTTGTTGATTCAGATGATCTGCCTCTTAACATATCTCGTGAAATGCTGCAACAAAACAAGATCCTCAAGGTGATCAGGAAGAACTTGGTGAAGAAGTGCATTGAGATGTTCAATGAGATAGCTGAGAACAAAGAAGATTATAATAAATTTTATGAAGCCTTCTCGAAAAATCTGAAATTGGGTATTCATGAAGACAGTCAGAATAGAGTCAAACTTGCTGAACTGCTCAGATACTACTCGACCAAGAGTGGTGATGAGATGACCAGCTTGAAAGACTATGTTACAAGGATGAAGGAGGGCCAAAAGGATATCTACTACATCACTGGTGAAAGTAAGAAAGCTGTTGAGAATTCTCCTTTCCTCGAGAAGCTCAAGAAGAAGGGATATGAAGTGCTGTACATGGTGGATGCCATTGATGAGTATGCTGTTGGTCAATTGAAGGAGTATGATGGTAAGAAGCTGGTTTCGGCCACCAAAGAAGGGCTAAAGCTTGATGAAGATGAGCAAGATAAGCAGAAAAAGGAGGAAAAGAAGAAGTCCTTTGAGAACCTGTGCAAGACAATCAAGGAAATTCTGGGGGACAAAGTAGAGAAAGTTGTGGTGTCTGATAGGATTGTTGACTCCCCATGCTGCTTGGTCACTGGCGAATATGGCTGGACAGCTAACATGGAAAGAATTATGAAAGCTCAGGCATTGAGGGATAACAGCATGAGTGCCTACATGTCAAGCAAAAAGACTATGGAGATTAATCCTGACAATGGTATAATGGAGGAGCTCAGGAAGAGGGCTGAGGCTGATAAGAATGACAAGTCAGTGAAGGATCTTGTGCTGCTTCTCTTCGAGACTGCTCTCTTGACCTCCGGCTTCAGTCTGGATGATCCCAACACTTTTGCAGCAAGGATCCACAGGATGCTTAAATTGGGTCTCAGCATCGATGATGATGACACTGCTGGTGATGATACGGAGATGCCACCATTGGAGGAGGAAGGAAACGAAGAGAGCAAGATGGAAGAAGTGGACTGAGAAAGTAAAGACGAACAGAAGTGGACATTAATCATAACATCAAAATACGAGTCTAATACAAGCGGAGAAGAGTCCTTTCTTTTTTCAAATGTCTAGTTTCTGATTTTGTTAAGTGCTGTGTGGTCTCTGTTTTCTTTTGTTTTAGGGGCACGGCTAGCGGTGGTTGTGGGTCTTGTGGCTGTGTCCCCGTGTGTTGTAATGTTTAAATATCGAAGTATAATGCACAGAAATATATGTATAATTGTAGTCTCCTTTCCTCTTTATTTTATGACTTAAGAAGTTAAATGGATGGTGTGACATTCTTGGGAAAAAAAAAAAAAAACCTGCAGTTAACATCGCAAATAAAATTCCGATGGACGTACTCCAAACTCGAGTCAGAGAAAAAATTTGGGCTCGATTTGAATAGGTCAGGCCTGCTTATGTAGGACAATGGTCAATGGGGTTTTCTTTGTGCTTAGTAGGTTATTTCTGTCATTTTATGACTCAGATCAAGGGCTAAATGGTATATTTACGTAGTGGTTTACTGTATGCCCGATATACGATCGACAGCACAGTATGAAAAAATGTAACTCAGAATTCCCAATACGCAGAGAACGCTGCTTTGCTTCCTATCAGACCACCCATCGTCGTTTCTTTCGCTATTTCTGGTCACCATTTTGCCGCCATTAGCAGAGTCTCCGGATTGAAGCCTCCGCCGCCCTTCGAGCTTCTAACCACGTAAATTTCGGGTTTTTCCTTATATTTTCCATTTCTTAATATTTTTTGTTTTAATTTCATTAATTAGAATAATCACGTGGCTACATTTCTTGTTAGGATCTATTGCCGACCACCACCAACAGCCGCCACCACGCCGACCAGCAACAAATAAGTTAGAAATCACTTTTTTGGGTCGTATATTCTAGCTGCCATTTTTTTATGGTTGTTTTTTTCTTATGAAACCTTAGTTTGGTGATTTACATGGTTTTTGGTATGAACTTTAATATATTTATTTACATCAGTATCACAGATGTGTGTTGTGTTCTTGTGAAGAGTTTGTTGTGTATTGTATTTGTTAACTGTAACATTTGTGGCTTCACATCTTCTTTATATTCAAATTAATCCTAACTTGACTACCAAATTCAGGCGTCTAAACCCAGATCTAAAATAAAAAAGCATCACAGTTCTGAGCATAATTATGAATATCCAGCTGCGGAAGCTGTAATTTTGCTTAAGATCTCACGCTCTCTATTCTTGTCCACCTACATTTCTCTGTTGTTAGGATCTCAAAATGTATTTCAATTACTTTATTGGAAGTTGAAAGTTGAAGCTCACATAGCTCGGTTCTTTTCCACTTATTGTTTTTAGAAAAAGTCATGTTTTGTTCTAGAATGATTTGCTTGCTAATAAATTTACTTCTTATTAATACAAAATTTGATTCTTCAGGTAGCTGAAGAGAGGTATGGATCCTGATTCAGTGAAATCTACTCTTTCTAACTTGGCGTTTGGGAATGTCATGGCAGCGGCTGCTCGTGACTACCAGAAGGTATTTTAGTTTCTTTGTATTATAACCTTGTTCATGCTGTCGCACACATCAACTCTTGGTATCCCAATCAAATGTGAAAATTTGATGATACTTCCTGTTATGATTGAAAAAAGAAATGATCCAGTGAGATTCATAATAAGTTTTGGCATCCTACGTAAAAAAAGCAATATTTTTACCTCTTAAGGTATAACTAACCTCTAAAATACTCTTGATGGATATATATGAGTATTCATGAGGATTTTTTTGCTAGCACACCTTACTAGATATGGAAGGACAGATTTTAGATGTTCAGAGTATAATTATGTAGAGTTTTATCAAAAATACAAAAGTATAAATTCAAAGAGCATTGTGTAACAGAGTAGAAAATGATAAAAATAAAGTGTTTTTCTGCTGTCTATATGCTTGTATTTTTTGTTAGTGGTATATAAGGTTAGCAATATTGTGAACTTACTTAAGAGAAAATGAATTTTTTTACATTTATATACTTGTTGAGGAATATAGCTTCTTTTTCCTTTTGTTCACTATCTTTTTACTGCCATAAGATATACATCAATTACAAATGGGGGGTAGTTAATGAATTGGTAAATTATGAGTTTACTGGTTTCAATTCCCTTTTCAGTCTAGATTGCACTTCAAATTGATACAAAAACATAAAATTAAAGTTTTGAAATGTTTATGAACAATTTTATGGTGTCTAATGAGTGCATAAACTGGACTTACAGGAAATCCTTGCTCAAGAGAAGGCAAAGGCATCGGCTTCTGCCAATGAAGAGGTTGATCTTGATGAGCTGATGGATGTAAGTTACTATGCGCATATGTATTAGATTATGTTTTTTTGTGCAATTTATTCCTCATTCATACAGAAGTACCGTGGCTATACAGGATCCTGAGCTTGAAAAATTGCACGCAGACAGGATTGCTGCTCTCAAGGTTGAAATTCGTAATTTTTGCTTGCAACTGAAATGCCATTTGATTTTAGGTCCGGGTTTAGATTTATATATATGGTTTTTACATTTGGAATTATTTGAATAGAAAGAAGCTGAGAAACGGCAAGTATTACAAATGAAAGGACATGGAGAATACAGAGAGGTAGGTGAAGGGGATTTCTTGGGTGAAGTCACTGGAAGTGAGAAGGTGATCTGTCACTTCTATCATAAAGAGTTCTACCGCTGCAAGTAAATTTTCTACTTGTATCTGTCTTTCTCCCTCTTTCACACACAGCTGTATGGTGTCATTCATTGGAACATATTACTAAATTTATGTGGTCATATCAATTGATTCTTTTAGGATAATGGATAAGCATTTGAAGGCTCTTGCACCAAAGCATATTGACACAAAGTTTATCAAGCTAGATGCAGAGGTTAGTATTCACAAGCACTTCTGTTCTTGCAATGGAACTGAGATTTTTCAAGGACTCACATTGGGGCCATTGATTGCAAATTGAGATATTATTTTAAATTTGTTGCACATTAAAATTTGATTTGCTGTGGCTAATAAGAAGCTCGTCATTGTTAATGAATTGCAGAATGCACCCTTCTTTGTTACTAAACTTGGAGTGAAAACATTGCCTTGTGTGGTGTTATTCAGGTTTGGCCTCTTTTATAGCCTTTCATTGTTCTTTTTATGAGCCCAGCCTGTTCATTCAACCTTTTGAAGATGTACTTAGTATTGTTCTGTTGTTTTTCTAAAAGTTGGAATAGGCAAAAAATTATATTATATTTCATCACCAATCAATAATAATGATTGCACTGCCTCAAGGTGAAGCATTTACTTAACCAGACAAATTACCAAAAAGAATGTGTATGCCCAATGGAATACCTGTTTAATGAGCTATAGAAAGAGTTCCAAATCATGTCTTTGAATTTGATAAGCTGTAATTTTTTTTTTTTGGTCAATATTTATCTTATGTTGTAACCATTTTTATATCAGAAAAGGTATTGCAGTAGATAGGCTGGTTGGTTTTCAAGATTTGGGAGGAAAAGATGATTTTACCACAAAGACATTAGAGGTTACACTGATAAAGAAAGGTTAAATTTCTGTCCTGATTGTATAACAATGTTAAGCCCAAAGCCAGAGTCTTAAACGTATTGTTTTACAGGTATAATTAGTGAGAAGAAAGATGAAGTCGATGAAGAGGATGACTATGAGGAGAATCGGCGAAGGACTGTGAGATCCTCTGTGGATCAGGACTCAGATTCTGACTGAAGTGAAATCAGAGAATGAAAATGTGGTTTCTTACCTAGAATGAAATTTCTAAATTTCTTACTTGTGTAACCGTTTTCAAAATTAATTTTTGCCTATTATATCAAGAATGTCATTTTTATTTTTTCCAACTTGGAAAGATGGCCAGTTGGCCACGACTGTTCTATGTATTGATATAGACTGCAAGTGCTTGTAGACAAATGTGGCTTTGAATTTTCCCTGACAAAAGAATATGTGATTATTGTAATTTTCTTGCCTCCCCAGTCCCAACTAATTATCAACCACAACCTTAAACCGTGCTTGGATGCTGATTATTTCAGCTACTTCAGTTATGTTGTAGGGGCTACCTTTTTCTGTTTTTATAGAAAGTGATTCTTTACTGCATTTAAACATGGACATTAAGAGAATGGCAGGCTGAATTGCAGGAATGTTATGGGAATTGTTGGGCATGGGTATATCTTTTGTTTCTTGGTATGCTCTTCCGCTGAGTTGCATTTTAGGGTGGATTCAAGGGTTTAGATCCATATTTAACTTAAACGAGTCAAACTTGTGATAAAACTCTAACTTGATCTATTTCTCTCTGACATGTTTATCATATCAAGAAAACTACTAAACTTGTTGACATTCCTGTGATGATATTGTCACCAGTTTGAATGAACTCAAAATTAATATTAGAATTTGAGATTATCTGAAACTGACCTGTTCAGGCTTCCATGATCCACCCCTAAATTGAAGACATTTCTTTGTTAATTAAGAGAATAACACCACATATCAGGTCAACACGCTTTTAAATCAATTCCTATTAAGTCAGTATTACCAGTTTCAAATTAAATTAAAATTCACCAATTACTATCAATTGTCCGAAGCAAATCATTTTGTAAAAACAATAATTACAACAAATTTCATGTAGATTTTGGATAGAGGAGAGATAGTTCAAAAACTGATTGATCTGAACCAACAAAATTCCCATAGCAACAGTCTCAAACTAGCGCAATGGAATAAAAATTGCTATTAATGAAATAAAGTAACCCACGTTTAATTAGGTTGAAGTAAAAAATGCTAAAACTCTCGTGAGGCAGAAATCATCTCTCAAGGCAGATTTGAGCTTGTTGGCCCTGCACCAAATCCACCACTGCCACGACCAAAGCCAGGTCTACCACCAGGACCCTGCAAGTTAAGTTAAATCAGCTAATGAATATACTTTTACTCAAGCAAAATGTACAAATAACAGTACATACTACTTTGAAGTCTCTTTATCAAGGTATAAAGATCCTAAATTAAGCTAACAATGTTGACAAGCACCATTTCTCTGCCTACAGGGTTGTGATTTATATATATTCATCCACCTATACTTTTTAAACACAAATTAGTATAAGATATTACATGGACTTGCAAAAATAGGCCATCCTGATCATGCTTTTCCACAAAATCATCCGTGTCAGACTAAGCACAAAACTCTGATGGGCTTGCTTCACCCTAGCACAACCCATTTATACTCTGTGTTGGCAAGAATGTAGTCAAAATTTCAAGTCTAACCCAACCAAATCAAACTCTTGTGTAGTTTCTGTATTTGCAACATCTAAATAATTTGATGTTGGGCTCATGTTAGAGTTAGACCATGCATACAATTTGTAACATTTCTATCCCCATCATTAAAAATATATGAAGTGACTAGTATATATTAGCATAAATACCATTCAAGATTGAAAAAACGTTAAGATGCTTCTCTAGTAAAAACAAGAAAATTACCCTGAAAGATGGCTGGTAGTCAGCAGGGGCTCCACCCTTGTCACCAAAATCACCACCTGGTCCACGGGGACCTCCACGGTAGCCATCTCTATCACCAAACCTCCGCTCTCCTCCCTCAAAGCGAGGTGGACCACTATAATACAGTAAACAATAAACCGATTCACATTGCAATCAATGAAATGAACCCATAAGACAAAATCTCAAGGCAGAAGCATTTACTCCACAGCCTAATTGTGCAACACAATACTTGAAACTAGAACCATAAAAATTCTGTTAAAACTAGATTGAAATTTCAATTCCAAACCCCTGACAAGACTACAAACATCACATGTGAACACATTTCCATCCCAATCAATATACAAATTATGGATCCGCATTTAGCCTAATCTATGAGTACACACAAATCAAAACCAGTAACATTAAAAAACAAAAACAGCAAAGCAGCAAAAATGATTGAAAAAAAAAATACCGTGGACGATCACCAGGACCGCCAAAGGGCCTACCACCAGCAGGCTTGGCCTGCTTCTTCAATGTGGCAGGGACAATTTCAGAAGGAAGATTGAGGTAACCTCTGAGGAACTCTATGCCTTCATTAGTAAGGAACCAGTAGTAATGCATCCAAGCAAAAGTCTCACGAACATACTCCTTTGACTTAAAGCTCTGCATCAACTTAATCACCTGCAGATTCGGGACATCGATTTCCGGGTGCTTTGCCAAATTGTAGTCCTTCTTTGCATAGCATACACCCTCTAATAATGACATGAAAAATTAAATATTTATACACAATATTAAATATCCAAACAGAATATTATTTAAAAATAATAATAAAAAACAAATGTTAATTGATGATACCTTGGAAGAGGTACTTTGAGATCTCACGACGGTTCTTCTCTGGAATGATCTGAATGCATAAAAGATCAAACAATTAAAGCCATTGATTTTATATTTTATTCGATTTCCCGTTTAGTTTACAGAAACAGAACAGAACGTAACGCCGAAAAAGAAAATTCAGAGAGAGAATTACCATGATTGCGAAGAGGAGGAAATTGCTGTGAGAGTAGAGGCAATAATGCTCCCAGACAGTATAAACCCTAATTCCCAAGTTCGTTTTCTTAATTTTTTATTTATAGATTCTCCATGGATCTCATCTTGTGCTTTGGGCCGACTTAGGCTCAGATCCTCCTCGTATGTGTTTTGGGCGGACGTCGGCCCACACTCTCTTAAGTAAAGTATTAAGATGAGATGGATTTTCAAATTTTTTGGGCTTGCCAAGTAAGCCTGTATATTTTACAGTTGGATGTACGCCCAAGCTAAATGTCAAGACTGTTGTTATTTGAACCCCGTTAAGATTTTTTCTACACCCAAATTTCAATAAATTTTATTATATAGATTATTTAGTAAGCTTAACCAGTTAGAAAAATCCGTACAATTCCAAATGAACCAATGTACAAACCTTTATATATCCATATAACATGGAAATATCATGATAAATCCATTTTATGATTCTCGAGGTTAGAATTGTTTAAGCTTAAATTTAAGATTCGATCAAATAAATCGAGTTTGAGTCAAAAAATAAATTATCTTTAAATCGATTTAAATTTTCAAATTTAAGTTTACTTAAATCGAATTTAGAGTTAGATTATCTTTTAATTGAATTTAAATCTCAACTTATTAATCTTAAATTAATTTTTTTATATTTAAGACGATTTTAACTTAAGTTTTGTCTGAACTTAACCTAGATTAAATGCAACTTAAATAAGACCACCCCAACAATTACATTTTATTGTAACGAAGAATCAGTAGCCCCGTATGCCTTCTGTTTAGAACAGTAAATAAGGACTTTTATTGTTGGAACACTTTCTTTCATGCATGACATTCAGATGTCCCGTATGTTCAAAGTATAACCATTCTCTTAATCAGTTCATCGTGGAGACTGCATAATTAAAGCATATAATGTCGGAAAATGAAGAAGAATTGGGACAGCCCTCAACCCCTCACCCCTACCTAAAAATTAAAGTAAATTAGAAATATAATATTGATCATAAACAAATATTAATTAATCATGATGAGCAGATCTCAAAGAGACAAGAAAGAAATAAAAAAATTGAACATTCTGCAAATAATGTTCTGGCATTTCTTCGAGAGTTCTCATGTTGGTGGCTGTAGGGACATCCTTTCAATCATCCTGCATTATAGATTACCAAACCAGTAAATCACAGAGCTCCACGATGATATATACTGATGCGATGGTTGAGGCTTTTACATTTTTCCGCAAAATTTACAGAGAAATATAAGTGAAGAGATACATTTAACCGAAACCAAATCAACCAGAGAAAAACACAAATAATAATACAAGATCTACTTGAAAAATCCCAAACAGAAAAAGACCATGAGTAGAAGATGAAGAAAATTTCACCATGAACAAGAAAAATTATAGAATTGAGAAGAAATTATTTGTTGTCTCTAATTTTGCATCATACACATTTTCACACGTATTTTAGTACAATTTTTATATACAAACCCTAATTGGTAGATACTTAATTCGTATACACTATAGTTTTCTGTCTATAATATAGGTAGCACCTTTTCTACTCAAAGGACATATCCGATTTACAGGAAGTCTTTGTTATATTACCCGTTACATTTAAATGTAATGACAAGCTCACTACAAATTAATATCCTTGAAAACCACAATGAATTCAGATAATCCTTGTTCTTTACACAACACAGTGTGACTTATGAGTAGTATAGTAGTTGCTTCAGAAAGAGGAAAAGGCATCTGAGTAGCAATAATAGAGACGGATTGATAAGATGAACGATGAGACAGTCTTTCCATTTCAAAATATACACAAGTTCATTGTATTATAAATTAATTATCCAGAAAAATATTTATTTAAAAAGCAAGGCTGTTTGATTGGATCATTGCAACTCCTGATGATGATGAGATAGAGATTAGAAAAGCACTTTTTGTCATTCCATTTACCCTGTACAAAGTGATTATGGCTTTCTGGTTGGCCGACAAATATATGGTCCGTTCTTTTTCATCTGTAACAAGCAACGTAACCTTTTCCATTTTGATTCACCTATTTTTAAAAGCCAGGAGTTTTGTTTTGCATCCATAAATATATATATATTTTTTAAATTAGGTCACCATCCTGAAGCAACCAAAAAATTCTTTGTTTGATTTGGATCTTTTGGCTTTACGATTTTTGAACGCCTAGGGTTCATGAATCTGGAAGAGGATGTGTTTACCTTATTATGGAAGGAAGCATATATGTGTAGATAATTATTGAATAGCTGAATCTGTGAGATGTTTCCAGTTTTATTCAACTAAATTAACTCATAACTTAAGACGATAATTAATTTTTTTTACTTTATAGAGAACAAATATACAGAAATCTAAAACCGTGGTCAGCTATTTAATAAGGAATGTAAAAGCTGCATTTACCGTATACAACTGTCTGGTGAGATTCAAGTTGAGCGGAATTCGAATACGGGTCAGCTTGAATTTGAAATCGAGTTGGCTTGAATGATGAATAGTAACATTGAAGAAGACAATTACTAGAGAAAAAGGAGAAGAAGAATCATAATAAAAAGCAAGTTTTAGTCAAATTTTTGCCGATGAATCTTAAAATTGAAACTAAACTATTAAATTGTAAATTCAAATCAAGTTTAGTTTGTTCAAATCAAACAAATATTTGAGTTCAAACTAGTTTGGATCGAATTCATTTTTATTCAAAGCAAACTGTCCTAGATAATATTATTGAATTGATAATATGAAATTGGTACTAATTTACAACCAAGAGGCGGTCTTTTCACTTTTGGGAATCAATCTAGAGTTTTAAAGGGATTTAAAAGCTTCGACTGATGGAACCACCTAGAGCAATATGTGATTAATAATAAGATGCATGCGCCTTTCTTAATCATTTGATACCAGTACCTACCGTCGATATTTATGTTTCGGTTATGCTATATGTTGCAATTTTACAAGATTGCATGAAAGGTTCTAGTACTACAATTGTACATCAAATGCATAGGTAGACTTGTACTTGGTTAGTATACATAATAAATACGACAATAATATTTCTATTTATAACTGAAATGAGACGTTAATTTCAGCCTTTGAAGGCGATACTTGATAGTTTTGTAAGCCAACATGGGAAAATTTGACAAGCAAAGTTTCATCGTCAGCTTTTATTGAAATTGAAAATTTACCAATATGACAAAGAAGTTGCATGTATGTATACGCCAATCATTTGTCAATTTCATATAATTCTCTAACAAATAATGTATCACTATATATGTCTGTTTCTGTCAGAAGATGTCCGATCAATCAAACTGATTACTCCCATGACCTGCCACATATATTTATCTACCATCCATACATGTATGTATTTCCATCACTCTTCAAGTTTTACCGAGATGGTATACAATATCAATGGAGAGCTGACAGGAGGGTGAATGGGATTGGCAGATGAGTAAACAAAATCAATGGGATTTGTAATATTATCGGTAACAAATGAACTAATATCAGATTAAGTTGTAGAGCAAGAGCTTTAGATTAAGATCAATTTGTTCGAACAAAATTATAGATTTGAATTGAATTAGCTTAAATTAGGTAACCTTAGTACAATGTTTAATTTCTATATATAAAACAAAAAACTTTCTCCATGATCAACGTACATTCCGATGGCATTAATAGCTTTAAGTATTACCCTGATGATAATTTGCCAATTAGATTACTCAAAATCCTTGTAACGTGAAAACAAATCCATTACTAAAATTGAACCAACAACGATTAACGACACAGTGGGGCAACTAAATGACTTCATTAGAATCAAACTTTGCTGGTTTTTGCATTGCCTTTATTCTTTCCTCTTCTGTTTACAAACACCAATTAAGAACACATTGCTTGCATACCTTATATTTCCTCACATTTCACAATCTCACCACTGAAAGTCAAAAAAAGCAGAAAGGGAAGAAAATGAAACAAACTGTTTTTCAAAGACTTGGAAGATCTTGCAAGCTCTCCCAGCCCTAGAGATCAAAGTATGGAAGGAAGGAGAGTCAGGGATATAATATTTTACCATCATAAATAATTTAAAGAGATCAAGGGAAAGAAGACAATGTAGTTCCCGTATTTGATGAAGCTGGTGCAATGTCTTCCCCACCAAGTGGTCCTTCAACATTATCCCAGAATAGAAAGTTCGAGTGGTGAGATTCAACCCATTCATTCAAATCTTGCCTCTGTAAGCAATCAAGTGCTATCTCTCCTTCATCATCCATGCTACAAGATTGTACTTGATGATGCTGATGATGATCAATGGGCACCATGCTTTCTATGTTCTCTATTAATGGCGGCAAATAATGAGCATCTATGCCAGTTGGAAAAGAAGTCGAAGGTGGAAGTGATTGAACTTGATGCTGGTTTAAATTCCATGCTTCCCTATTCAAGCTTGCTGGTTCATGATATAGCTCCCCTCGTACATTATCAGTAACCCCATCTAGTGGAGCTGGGTCAAACATAAAAAAAGGGCATGAAGAAGAAAATAGGGTTTCATGAACTGGAGGTCTTGTTGTTACTTCTTGATTCACTATTTCTAGTTGATTTGAGGCATAAGTTATTTGGGAATGCTCAGTAGCAGTAGCAGTGCTGGGTGTCGACATGGCAGTCTGAGTGGCCGAGGGTTTTCTTATCTTCTTTTTGATCCATGAATTCCAGTAGTTCTTTATCTCATTGTCTGTTCTTCCAGGCAAATGACTTGCTATATGAGCCCATCTACAATCCCCTCATGCACGTTAGAAATTCAACAAAGAAAAAGACGAAGAAAGAAGAAGAAGAGGAAGAATATATAATTTAGAATGTGAAAGATGTAAATAGTAAAGCTATGCAATGAAATAATCAGGTTTCAACTTGCTAATAACCTCTGATAGCTGCCTCAGCAACTACTAAAACAGCGAGAGATTTCCGGCCATTTAATTTTTTTAAATCTAAAAAACCTCTGATAACTTAACGTTGAAGGTTGTTTAAATTTACAGATATTGATTGCAAATCCATTTTAATTCCTTCAAGTCTAAGAACCCTAATCTTTATTCTTACGAATTTTAAGTTTATAATTGAAAATGGAATATACACAGAAGAGAGTTTGTTTAAAACCTGTTCCCTACAACACTATGAAGGCTAATAATCAACTTCTCTTCCTCGGGAGTAAACCTCCCTCTTCTGATATCGGGCCTCAAATAATTTATCCATCTTAAGCGGCAACTCTTGCCACATCTTTGAAGACCTGTAAAAAGTTTTGCTAATTATATATGTAATATGTAATTAATTAACAAGGCGAGTGATTAAGAGAGAGATCAGACGGACCAGCTTTCTCAGGCACTTCACTCCAGCAGCCATAGCCATGAGTAGTGATGTATCTGATGAGCTTCTCATCTTCTTCAGGAGACCAAAGGCCTCTCTTGACCTTCTGTTGGTTGCAGCAAGAGTGGTGACCCATTTTATCTCTTACCCTTAATTTCTCTTCTTCTTCTTCTTCTTCTTCTTCTTCTTCTTCCTCTCTTGAAATATGCCGCTTTGCAATTGCGAGCAGTGATGAAGGTCTTCCAATCCCCATATAAAAAAGCAACACATGTACAAATGGAGCCGACATTAACACCGGATGGGACCCGTTGTGGACCCGGATTTTCATCTAACCCTAAAGCGACATTCCATCGGCTTTTATTCACCATATGGCTAGAATTAGAGTCACTTAGTTTCTCTACGTAGACTTTGTATTATTACGTAACCATTTATCACGTACCCTAGTAACCTTGCCGGTTGTTCCATCATCATGAACCTCTGTAAATATTTCTTTGCGTAATGCTTAAATCGTGAAACGTCATGCACAGAAGTAGCCGTACAATTTAATAATATTTATGTGATTTTTTACACCGGTGATCAGTAAAACAAGAGATCAATTGATTGCGTAGATACATATGAAAAGGTCCTCTCCTTGTTATTGAAAATTATTCGATTTAATATATTAACAAGATAGGGTCCCAATCTAGATGTGTATTGAAGGACCTATGAGTATACTGATGAAGATCCCTGGGGCCGTTGTTGATCTTCTTCTTCCCAAAGCCTTTTGCAACATAGATGTACCCTCATACAAGGAAGAGATTTTATATATATAAACTATTTTATTTCTATTTAATTATAATTGCCATTAAAATTAGATTCGAATTCCAAACTAACTCGAGCTTGAATACTACCTCAACTCAATTGAGATCAAAATAAGTTAATTTTATAGGTTAGCTTAAACTTGAGTTTGGGTTGTGATACTATCAAGCACAAATATAAGGAGAGTTCAACTCACAAACCTAGATAAATTTAATTTGAAACAATTAAAACAACGTTATATTGATAAATATGTATTAAATTGAGCAAAATTTAAGCTTGGATTGGAAAGAACTTAACTTTTTTGAATCGAACTGAACTCAAACTAATCCAAATTTTAACTTCGTTTGTCTCAAATTTAGTCTTAGCTGCCATAGGAGGAGTTCATGTAAACTTCACAAGGTGAATGAATTAAGGTTTTAATCAAGTGTGTGTGAGAGAGAGTGCGTGTGAATGTATGTTTAGCCGTGAGAATCAAGGTTTTAATTATGCTTAATTTCAAAACGAACGGCCCAGAAACACCAAGTTTTTCACAGAAGCAATTAGCTAATGACGGTAATTACAAAGTTCTTATTCGGTTAGGGGACAAATAGAGACCTCATGAAAATGAAATCACTTAATCGGGAATTTTCTTAATATATACTTATAATAATAATAATAATATATAATACTCATCATTCTAACTTTTTACTATTCCAGACAAAGACTTAATTCATAAACCCTAAATTATTTATTTATTTTGGTGATATTTGTGACGGTGGCATCACGTAACTAGTGAGTATCAACAAATCATATTCAGATGAAACTTGATCAAAATCATTAATTACCAACTGAGGGGGGACAAACGACAAGTAGTTTGTTGCTTATGATTTAATAGTAATAATACATTGAGTTTAATACTCTTAATTAGTTTTGACTGCTGATGAAACTCTTGTTGTCGCTTATTTATCAAGAAATAATGTTAATGGGATAATTATAATATTTCCCAACTTTGTTTTTTTTTTTTTTCTAATTAAAAAGAATTAAACTTTTAACTTTTTTTTTTTTAAGATTCAAAAATTAAATTTTCCTATAAAATAAATCAAACTTTAATACTTTTTATTAAATATTAGTGTGATTAGTTTAATACTTTTTGATAGAATAAACTGAAAGTTTTATCCTTTTAATAAAAATATTTGAATGTTCAGTCCCTAGAATTATAAAAAAAAAAATATAATTGAATTTTTTAAACGTTGTTATCCTTAATATTAATTGTCCAAGAAGATATAAATTCTATATTTAGTATGGTTAGATTCAATCAATCCAACTGGTTGTTAAGATACCACAAACCACCCATGATAGTAACCATGTCGGCACATAAATTTCAGACTAACTTGGAATTTTAGGTCCCTTAAATTTTAATTATAATATATGCATGAACATGAGCCAGAGTTTCAAATTCTTCTGATATATCGAGCAAATTCAGTCAGATTTTCCTCAAGAATGGTGAATTTAATTATCTTGTTTGCTACTATACAGCTCACCCAAATAACCCAAATTTTTTCCCATCTCATCAATACGTGGGCATATTGATTTTTTGCCAAACAATGCTAAAATATTAACCGACTCCCAAGTAGAAGCTTCTCAAGCGTAACAAAGAAAAAAGGGTGTCAAACTTTCAATATAATTTATACTATAGATTTTTAATACAATGTTTAAAACGTTTTTGTACGTAGAGAGCTGAGAATGAATAAAATATGGATTTGTTGAGAGAGTTGCAGGGATGATGAAAGCGAGAGGAGCTGTTGATTGATGCAAATCATCTACCATATTGATGTGAAAAAAATAAGAAGTGCCTTTTGCTTCTATGGATCGCAAGCTAGCTAGCTAAACTTTGAAAGTAATGTACAAATTAATCATGTTTTGAAGAGACCTTTAGCAGGAAATGAAAAGGGGAAAAATGATTAACACTTAGCTTTAAGGAGGAGCAAAGCAATGGAGTGGCATGCATTTGGACCTACCATTAAGAAATTTTAATGCAGAAACTGATTAGTATGATAAATAGATAATAATATTAGGGACTTTCCTTTGAAAGCATGGTTGGTTAAGTTATTAAGTCATGGATGTAATTTTTCACCATATATTTTTTCACTTATATGCTCACTCATCTAGTTTATCTCTATATCTTCATTGTGACTTTTAGTCATTTCTTGTCTCACCGTCGTTCTTAAAATATTATATCAGACACTCGACTGGACCCCTTCAATGGAGCTTAAAGTATGATAACTGTTAAAACAGTGTATGTTCAACTATAATGGAGCTGGCAATTGGCAATTTAACAGTGACAGGATATAATTAATCTAACTCAACTTCAATAATACTCAGACCTGGTTTGGGAATTATAATGATGAGGTAAAACCGACTTGCCGGATTAATAAGATAGCTATATCTTCCTCGTTTGACTTTTTTTGTATTGTGATATGTTATCTGATAAGCGTGTAGGGATAGTGTTTTCAGACCCACAAACAATTCAGGTTTAACCCATAAAAAATTGCTTTAAGATTTTCTTAAGAATCAAATACCTAATAGGTTTTGGCTTAAGATTAATAATCCTAGGTTTGTTTTTGACAAATTATTCTAAAGGTGTTAAGAGAATTATTATCATTAATGTAAAAGTGTTGAATTGTTGCTTATGAAATATGCAACCGGAGATTGAGATATGGGTAAAGCCAAAGAGCCTCATTGGGATAAGTGTTCCCAAAAGAAGAGAGAATAAAATATCTGCCTTATTTATCCCGCTCACAGATAGGGACATCCAAGAAAGCGATCGTGAAAAGTGAATAGACATTTCTAATTTTCTACTTAATTAATTGTGTTAAAGGCCATATGTATGCCTTCTCTTAATAGTGTTTTGGGCCTCCATTAGTAGCGAAAATTCGTAGAAATCGCCTCTTGATCAAGCTGGGCTACACCCAGTAGAAATTTCACCATCTATTCTATGTTAAGCTTTCACAAGCCGTTGTCAGTCTTTGGCATAAACCCAAAACAATTACATAAATAACTATTATCCCAAGAAGCATGACAATAAAATACTCTCACATAGGTGGAGGTTCAGGCTGGCTCGAGTAACCAAAGCTTGAGTTGGGTAACCTTGTTCGAGTTTGAATCAAATCAAATCAATTTTGTTAAGTCATCAACAAATTTATCTTTTCTATAATTTTTTATTTTTTTAAATAATTTTTTCATTTCACAATAATATCATACTGATATTCTTCAAATAATCTTTCATCTTTATTTTTTGTAATTTTTATTCTTCCTTATAACTAAAGATTTTATCTATATTTATTAGATAAATAAACTTAGGATATAGTGATCAAACCCATAATTACTATACTAAGTAAGTTAAGATTTCACAAACGTAATAGAAGCTCAAATCAAGCTTTCGTTTTAAAAATTCTAATATTCTACCATTTTTGCTAACTTTTAAGGTCTCTATAACAGTTTTTAATGATTTATTTAACTAATTGTTTTCAATTTCAATAAATTAGATTTCATGAAATCGAACTGAACTCAAATTAACTCTTTATTAAAGCCGATTTGATATGAGTGGAATCCATCTCTACTGTCACTATAATCCACATCAAATCTCTTTCTATGTTGACATTTGAGTCTTAGCATCTTATAGCTTTTGGAGGTATTTGCAGTGACTTTCCTATGTCAACGTCGTTGACTACCGACCATAGGAAAATGCTATTAATCTCTGGCAATTGTAGCTTGCAAGAAGGTTTGTCAAAATTGATCAAGAAAATAATGTCCGTAGTACAATTGCTGAATTCCTAATTACGTTGAGATGAATCCCTGAATTGGATAACACGTTTACTCGCTTATCGTCCTCACAAGTCACAAATGGCTATGGACTGAGTTGATTCTTATTTTTATAACAGAGATTTTATACATGAAATACAATGCCCATAAACAATTTTGTCCAGGGTTTATGCTTGAACAGGCCATTTGGCTTATGGCTCATGACCAGTGCACAAGAAAATCTAAGTCTGGAAGAAAAAAATGACAGTATATAATGCATTGACTTTCAAGTTAAATTACATAATAATAATTAAAGTTTACATATGTTAAAATATTTCTAATATAGTATCAAATTGTAAATGGTTCAGAAGAATTCGAGTTTGATAAGTTCTTCTAACAAAAAGGCATACTCTAAAATTAAAACCCCATTGAACTAGGTTAGTAAAAAAGAGTTAGACACTTTTTTTAGGCCAAATCGAAAAACCATGCATTTAATATAAAGATCTTATATTTTAATCATTTTATTTTTTTGTTTTTTTATTGTCACCAATAACCCTTGATGACCAAGGGTGTATACGAATTGAATTAAATTGAATAGTTTTTTTTACTCGAATTCTGTTTAAAAATTATTTTTAATATTTAAAATAGAACAAAAATTGTATTCAAACTCTTATAATTTATATATATTTATTAAATAGCTCTCAAATTTAAACTAAAAAAATAAAAATTCAAAAATGTTAATGCGAGGTTTAAAACTTTTTAAGAGCTATCGATATTTCCTCACGCCAAACCAAATCAGCTAAAATCGAACTGATGTCAAGTCCATCCAAGCCCTATTGGCAACAAAGTGAGAGCTGGAGATGGTATGACGAAAAAAAAATTGTCCCGGGAGGAGAATGGACGATGAAGCCAGAGCGTTATGGTTAAAGTATTTAATTGTGAATTTATAGATGGGGCCAAGCAAGGCCGGCTGTCCATAGATGTCTTGAACTCTGAAGTATCCGCCAAATGGGATTTGGGACTTTTATAGATTGAGGCATTGATTGGCCGGGCATATTGGTCAGGGCAGGGTCAGGGTCATATATATAAATATATCAGCAAATAAATACGTTGACCTACGGCAAACATTCCACTTAGTCAAATCTTCCACATCGTTGCTTTCACACGGTCATTTCAATAAGTCTCGCACACGTATTCCTCAACATGTTGCCGTCATCATAATTGATGTCTGTTGTGTTTCTAATTGTAAACTTCTTTGAATACAGAGTAGAACCAAAGACGAAAATTCCAATAGAGTATCAATTAATCTCAACCGAGGAGGATTCGAGGTGAGACTTGAGCCAGCTATAAGACTGACTAAAATTTATAATAACTATTTTGAGTTCGTTTGGACTGTGTATGGTATATTCAAAAGATTTTTAATAGTAGAACCAAAGACGAAAATTCCAATAGAGTATCAATTAATCTCAACCGAGGAGGATTCGAGGTGAGACTTGAGCCAGCTATAAGACTGACTAAAATTTATAATAACTATTTTGAGTTCGTTTGGACTATGTATGGTATATTCAAAAGATTTTTAATAGGATAAATAATTATATTAACAAAGTGAATAATATTATTAAAAAAGTGAATTGTTTTATTAATGAGATAAACAACAATATTATCATAAAACTAAGGCCAAGAAGTTATTTCCACCAAATATGTAGTGAAAATTTAAAATGATCCCGTTAATTTTAAAAAACTCAAATATTTATCTGTGTATTAGTTTTGGTTATTACAGTCAAGGGTAAATCTTCATTTAAAAATTTTTATATAAAAAAAGAAAAAACTATTTATTTTCCCCCCTTAGATTTAAAAACAAATCATTTTAGTTTTAAAAACTAACTATCTCCTTCTAGCTTCATTTTAAAAAATTAATCTTTCGCCCCCATTATATATAGTTTTTAGGGTTTTATATTTTAGAATAAATACCGCCTCCCTTAAACTTTGAAACGTTGTATTTACACCCCAAAAATTCATTCCATTTTTTTTATGATTGTTTTTCCTGACATTTCTCTCTGGCGGCATCTCCCCCTTCTCTGGTGGTTTTTCGACATAGAAACCATTAAAAATAAAACCAAAAATGACTAAATATTTTTGCACGAATTTGTGCAAAAAATCGCACAAATTCTTACAACATTCAAAAGATTTTTGGCAGGTGCATAGATCAGTCAAACGACGTTGCATGGACATCGCCACGTTTATGTGACACCGTTAGACCAATCTGTGTGTCCGCTAATGCATAGATTGTCGCATGGATTTATAAGATTTTGACATTGATCCATGCACAAATCTGACCATTTTAACTGGATTTTTGATGATTTTCGTGCAAAAAAACTACCAAGGGGAGACACCGCTGGAGAGGAATGTTAGAAATAATGGTGACCGGAAAAATAGAATGAAGTTTTTGAAGTGTAAGTGTAATATTTCAAAGTTTGAGGGGGCGATAATTCATTCTAAAATATAAAACCCTAATAACTATGTATGGTGGGGGTGAAAGATTAATTTTTTAAAATTAAGTCGGGAGGAAATAATTAGTTTTTAAAACTTATGAAGAAAAAAGAAATAACTTTTTTTTTATTTAAATAAAAATTTGAAATGATGATTTTATTTCTGACTGAAATAGTTAAAACTAATAGATGAATAAATATCTGAATTTTTAAAAGTTAGTAAGGGCTTTCGGGTTTCAACTAAACCTAGGGTGAGAATAAGTCACTTGGCCTAAAAGATGAGTTTTTGAGCCAGCACTATCAGCACAATTTTGATTTATTCGAGCTACACAGTCCACTCATAATCTCACAAATTAGAAGTTGAATATCCCATTGGTGCGTCGGAAATCCTGGGTCAATCTGGCCTATTTACTATGTAAAATAGCCAGGAAACTGAAAGTATGATGTATCAAAATCTATATCAAAATCCTAATCTATCATTTAATTTGGCCAGCTATTATTGCACACGGCCACATGAAGTCATCATAAAATCAAGGGAGGTATGATTACATGAAGTTAACGGCCGGCAACGAGGCTTTGTTGTGGGGGGCGTAGAAAGTCAAACGATCAAGCGGGTGCGACAAAGGCTGATCGTGCGTGAGCGTAGTAGTGAATCAAAATAACTCGGTCAAAGAAAGAAACCCGTTTAGCTCTGACATCATGGAAAGGAACCCTTCTGTAAGCAGGAACTACGCGTCGAATGAAGCGATCAATTAGCCAATTCTAAAACAATGAATTTACCTTTATAGTCATTCTTTCAGGTCAAACTACCAAATTGCCATTTCCATATATCACGCAAACCGTATTATTAGGGAGGCCATAATGGGCAACTTGGGAATAATATGGAAAATACGGCCAAGTCAGCGTCACCAATAGGGAAGAGGAACCGGTCTCGTCCTAGACAAGCCATGGCCACATATTTTGCCACGTATATAACCTGTTAATCGAACCTCCTTTATCTTAGAACTCTCTTGACTTCTTCTGCCTCTTCTTCTTCTCTGTTTTGGTATGATCTCATTTCCTTCCCTTTATTAACTTTTTCTCTTCCAACAAAAAGTTTCTTGTTATCAGATATTAGCTTTAAGAGATTTGAGTAGAATGCCTGCTACTGATTACCAGGGTTCGTTTCTCGGTCGAATTAGTATTCGCCGGAACCAAGTCTGGTCCATGGAGGGAAACCACGAACACGAAATCGAAGACCTGGAGTTTTTTCAGAAACACGTGGCTGATCGTTTTTCTGTTTTGTTATCATCTCAAACGTCTGATGAAATCCCCACTGATCCTCTTCTCTCGATCTCCTGGCTTCGTAAACTCCTTGACACGTTCCTCTGTTGTGAGGCTGAATTTAAAGCTATTTTGATGATGGGTCGTGACACATCTCAGATTTTGAAGCCACCTCTCGATCGCCTGATCCCTGAACTGCTAGAAAGAACAGTGAAAGCTTTAGACATTTGTAATGCGATCACCAACGGAATTGAGTCTGTGAGGCACTATCAAAAATTTGCTGAGATTGCGGTCACTGCCCTGAAGATTAGACCAATTGGTGACGGGCAAGTTAAGCGAGCTAGGAGAGCGTTGAATTCATTGGTAACTGCAATGACTACAGAGGACAAAGACGGGAACAATTATACAAGAACTTGGTCCTTTGGTCGCCGAGGTAGTGCTTCGGGGAATAATAAAGTGACGGGTCAATTGAGGTCGCTTTCTTGGTCCGTGGCTAAAAACTGGTCCGCAGCGAGACAGCTTCATGCTATGACAACAAACCTTGTGGCTCCTCGTGGAGGGGAAACTTTAGGTCTTGCTTTGCCGGTTTATGTAATGAGTTCAGTTATGTTGTTTGTGATGTGGGCTATGGTGGCTGCGATTCCTTGTCAAGAGAGGAGCGGATTGGCGACACACTTTCCTGTGCCTAAGCAGTTCGCTTGGGCTCACAGTATGATAAGTTTGCATGAAAAGATTTCCGAGGAATGGAAGAAGAAAGAAAAGAAAGGATCAGCTGGGTTGCTCGCTGAGATGCAAAAGATGGAGAAATTGGGCCAGTCTTTGATTGACTTTGCTGATAGCTTTCAATTTCCTGCGGAAGATGAAAAGGTGGAGGAGGTGGCTACACAAGTGGCGGAATTGGCGGAGACTTGCCGGAAAATGGAGGAAGGTTTGGGGCCTTTACAGCTCCAGATTAGGGAAGTTTTTCATAGAATAGTTAGAAGCAGAGCCGAGATTCTTGACTTGTTGGAGGCAACTGGGAAACTTTCCGCACCTATCATGTAGAGATGTGGTTGTGGGGCCTTTTCTGGGTCTGAATTTTGTTGGAAAAGAAGATCTCTTGATGAGCTTTCTTCAATATTGAAAATCACTGAGGAGGTTCTGGTTATGAAAGTTGCTTCTTTGAGCCTGCGATATGGATTTGGATTCAGGTTCGTCATGAAGGAATATGCATTTTCAAATGTGAAATGTAGTGTTTTGTTTTTATTTATTTATATATTTTTGTTAACTGCTCAAGTACAGAAGCTTTTCTCTTCAGAGAAATGTATATAAATTCTCGGTTATAAATCTTTGTACTTGGAAGTTCCACAAATTCAGAATGCGATGTATGAATCTTGTTAATTTATCAGGTTTCTGCCAATCTGTGTGTTTGTCTTTAGCAGAGAAAATATTTGGTTGGCAGCGACTAGATTTTCCTCACAAAGAAAATATTATCATGATTTAGACGTGTAATGCCTGACCAATGTAAGACAGATAAGCTTTGCCTTAATGCCTTTTCATATTAGAGTGTGATGTTCAATTGGATTAAAGTAGAGAGCCTGTTCAAGTGTACCAGAATTAGAAAAAAACTAATATGAATGACAATCTTATATACAAAATATCTGCAGATTTTGACCCGGTATGCAATTCATAAACAGGGTGTTTCTGATTGGAACTAGCCCAGCTCAAATTTATGATATTATTTGAGCAAGTTGATCTCAAATTGAAACTTTAATTTAGTTTAAGAGCGGCTTATTTTTTTATTTATTGACATTATTTATTTTAATATGTTATTATTCATCTTGTCAGTAAATTGATACAATGTACTAGTTTGAATGAATTTAATTTAAGTTCAACTTGGTTTTAGATCTAATTTGATTTAGATTCAATCACAACTCAAATCAAACAAATCGAGTTTACACCAATTCAAATATTTATGTTTGAATTGGATTTAATTGAATCGAAGGTAAATTATTTTGAAATTAAATTCAATTCTTAATCCATTGTGGACTCAGCCTATTTGTAGCAAGCCCTTCTTGGCATTGGCCATGATCAAATCCGGCCCTCTTACTGAAAATTTGAAGTCCAATGAACGCTTCTCATTTGGTTCGGTTCAGCAATTCTTGGCTTAATCTTTGTGCCCAAGTCAATAAAACCGAACGGGCCCCTATCGTGGCATGGGCAGGCGCAGACAAAGTACAATTTCAGAAGCCCACGCCCATTACATCTCTTGATAAAACGGTGCGCTCAGACTCCAGAAAAACCTCCCGAAAAACCGTCAACGTCCGTGAATGGCGAAGTGCCGCATTACAGAGGTCGACTGACTAATCCAATTGTAGGCTGCGCAAACTTTTGCTCTCTCTTGTTGAGCTACCACCGTCGCAGCTATAATAATTTATTACTACTGTTCAGTATTATTATATAACTACAAGCAAAGAACACTCCAAATTCAATGTCTACAGGTCCAATCTCCACTCGCAGAGTCACAGATTCAGCTTTCTCTATTATTATCCTTTTCATCATCTTTCAGCCCTAATCTCATTTCCCTGTCTAATAATCTGCAGCTCGAAAAGTAATGGTGAACATTTCATGCTTGCTTTCACTGAAGCAAGGGCTCTCTCTCTCGTGCCCTCAGTCTTCTTCGCTCAATCGAATTCGTCATTCTTCGTCACTGCCTTTTGGTGCAAGCTTCCAGAGAAGAAGCTATGTCGTCGCCTCTTCAGCTTTTGCTAATGAAAATCGAGAGTAATTTTTTTTAATTTTTTGTTTGTTTTAAATTTTAAAAAAGTTTGTAATGAATGTTTAAGTTAATTGAAAGCGATTTTCTTAGGTTTGTTATCGTTGGAGGTGGCAATGCAGCTGGATATGCGGCAAGGACTTTTGTCGAACATGGAATGGCTGATGGACGCCTCTGTATCGTCTCTAAAGAGGTGATTCGCCTTAGTGATTTTACTTGATTGATTGATAGTTGATATGCTTCTAC
The DNA here is from genome assembly GCF_011075055.1 of Mangifera indica. NCBI lineage: Eukaryota > Viridiplantae > Streptophyta > Magnoliopsida > Sapindales > Anacardiaceae > Mangifera > Mangifera indica. The sequence continues at coordinate 1,267,086 of NC_058139.1, read as the reverse complement.
TGTCAGTATTGGCTTGCAGTGATTACTTGTACTCTCTATCTTAAAGTTTGAGTTTTTTTTTAAAAAAAAAAATTCTGAGCGGTTATTATAATGTTAAATTCTTGGTTTATTTGTTGTTGCAGGCTCATGCTCCTTATGAGCGTCCAGCTTTGACAAAAGGTTACTTGTTTCCTCCAGACAAAAAACCAGCAAGATTACCCGTAAGAGTTGTTAATTATGTGCCCGCTTTTTTATTTCTTTTTTAATTTTAGGCAATGTTGCATCCTTCAAAATTAACTTTGAAGTTCATTGTTCATGATTATTAGTAAGAGCGGGAATGTTTAGTTTATTGAACTGTTATGAAAATTAGGTAGCTAAATTGTTGTACATATGTGAATATGACTCTGCATAATGTTTGGTTTTGGATGTATATGTTTTACAATATGATTTTATGTATTTATTTTTCAAAAATTAATTTAGTGCTGGATTTGAAATGCTGATTTTGATGTTATACATCCTTTTTCAGTCTTAATATTTTGGATTTGATTTATTGCAGGGTTTTCATACTTGTGTTGGATCAGGTGGTGAAAGGCAAACTCCTGAGTGGTATAAGGAAAAAGGGATAGAGGTATTTGTCTTTTTCAAGTGTTCTCACTTCTCTTAAGGTTTGCAATTTAATATTTGGTGTTTGTGCTTGTAAAGTTTGGTGAATTTAATATAATAGTGTGCTGTGTATTTATCTCATGTGCTTGAATGCCAGAAAAATGTGAAGTACTAATAAGTTATGGTTATTCTCATGTTTTCTTCAGATGTTGTATGAAGATCCTGTAACAGGCATTGATATTGAAAAGCAAACACTAACAACAAATTCAGGCAAACTGCTCAAATACAGATCCCTTATAATTGCTACTGGATGTACAGCCTCAAGGTGCTAGCAATCTGTATAATTATTGATTCATGTATTTGTCTACTTTACAGGATGTGCACTAATAGGCTTAAAAATAAGAAACAATTATTTTGACTTTCTTCTTGTTAGATTTCCGGAGAAAATTGGAGGAAATCTGCCTGGTGTTCACTATATCAGAGACGTGGCAGATGCAGACTCATTGATATCTTCTTTGGTAATTTTAGCTGCATTTGACTTGCAAACATCTTATTGCAGTTTTGTCAATATCTGCATGGAAATACTGTTATATAGTTTGTGAAGGAATATAAACTTATTTAAATGTGAATTCCACATCTGCAGATAAGTTTAATCAATGCATGAATTTTAACTCTGTTTCTCTCTTTCTGGCTTCATAATTAAATGAAAAGCTGGTTGTTTAGGTGCACAAAGTTGTCAGAGAAAAAACAAAAACAAAACAACCCCACCCCCCCCAAAAAAAAAAAAGAAAGAAAAGAAGAAATTTAATAAAATTTAGGCTTTTATTAATATAGCTTGATTTTGAGCATTTCAGCATCTTAATTTTAGAGGCTTGCTGATAGAAGACATTACTGTATTTAGCCTAAATTATCTAGTTGTCTCTGTTTGGGGGTACTATGAATGAAAATAGTTTACTATATGCTCTACTACTATATCAAATAGGAATTTCTTTCTCCTCCATCTGATAAGCGACCTAATCTGCCCTTCATGTCAAAAGCATCCTGTTGCATCACCCACTTCCCATAAGCAAAATTGAAATAAGCCTTGGGCTGTAGTTTTGACAGTAGAAACCTCACATCAATTGATTGAGAAAGCATTTTTTTTGAATAATTGTTGTTTTGTTCAATCAAAATCCAGTGGCTGAATATTACAAAAACGTTAGAATACTTTGGCTGACATCACATGTTGTTTTTCTAGGGGAAAGCAAGGAAGGTGGTTGTTGTTGGTGGCGGTTATATTGGTATGGAGGTTGCAGCAGCAGCGGTTGGTTGGAAACTTGATACAACGGTGTGTACATATGTGTGAAGCTTCTATGATTGACTGAATGAGTCCTGGTCATATCAATGAAAGTGAAAATTTTTAAAATTCAGCTACTTATTACATTCTAGATGCTTTTTTTTTTTCTTGAATCTGTTGCGTGCCTGTTTTGTTAATCAACTATTGCTAAAAGATAAAATATTCTGTTACCAATATTTAACCATTGCTAGCGCATAGATATTCAATGATTGGTGTTCCCCTAGTGTTTCATTCTTTTCCTGATCATAGCAAAGAAAGATATTTCTTTGATCCATTTTTGCCATGACTTCACATTTTATTGTAACTTCTCTGTATTTATGTTAAGTTATTTGTGAAACAGAAAACAAGTAAAAGCTTAATGCTTACTGATCGACAAAGTCTCTGTATTCTGCTTCTGGCAGCCAACCTTTAGTTAATTTTAATAAATTTTTTTATATTGAAAGTCTGAATTGATTTTTCTGTTGAAAAATAGATTATATTTCCAGAGAACCACCTCTTGCAAAGATTGTTTACACCTTCACTTGCTCAAAGATACGAAGAACTATATAAAGAGAATGGTGTCAAATTGTTGAAGGTAGTCTCTCTCTCTCTCTCTGTCTTTCTCTCTATCATCACAGTCACATGCACATACGCATATCCACTTCTATAGCTATCAAACAGCTGCACATAACCAGATTCACTAGAATTTTGCTTTCTTTTTTTTTTTTTAATAATTCTTGTTTCAAAATTTACCAGGGTGCCTCAATTAAAAACTTAGAAGCTGATTCTGATGGGCATGTAGCTGCTGTTAAGCTTGAAGATGGATCTACTGTTGATGCAGACACGGTAATTCTTTTTCTTCATATTCTATGAATCTTCTTTAACTAAATCATCCTTTTACGTTGAATGATAGTTTCTGCTTTCAGAAGATGTACTGGAATATTGATAACAATAAAAATTCCTTTTCCTGTGCTTTTGTTGTGCAGATTATTTTTGGTATTGGAGCAAAACCTGCTGTTAGCCCCTTTGAAAGGGTGGGACTAAATAGCACTGTGGGTGGAATACTGGTGATATGGCTGAAAACTTTTATGTTGTCTTGGATTCTTCAGTATTGTCATGCACACACAGGGAGAAACATGTTTATGTATAATAATACTTATATATGAACTTAAACTTTCCAAATGTTAGGTTGATGGTCAGTTTCGAACAGCTTTACCTGGAATTTTTGCAATTGGAGATGTTGCAGCCTTTCCATTGAAGGTAAATGTTTCTCACAACGAAAGGGACTTAATTTCTTATTTCACAATCTAATAATAAATGTGTTTGATTAACAGATCTATGACCGTATCGCACGAGTTGAACACGTAGATCATGCTCGTCAATCCGCACAACATTGTGTTAAAGCATTACTTAATGCCCATACTGACACGTATTTCCATTCACTTTGTATTCTAACCTTCTAGTCTTCTTACCTGCTGAAACATCCTTGTAATGGTTAGCTTTCTGCACGACATCCAGATATGATTATCTTCCATACTTCTACTCGAGGGTTTTTGAATATGAAGGGAGCCCCAGGAAAGTATGGTGGCAGTTTTTTGGAGACAATGGTGAGAATCTCACGTGCCTTGATTTCTGCTCCACATCATTGGAATTTATGTAACTTGGTCTTCTGTCATAAATTCATATTGTAACTGCTACTGTAATTGTATTGTGCAGATGGAGAGACAATTGAAGTTGGGAATTTTGATCCTAAAATTGCTACTTTCTGGATTGATTCTGGTAATATAAAGCTCTGTCAATCTTTTCCACTCTACTTCAGTATCTTTTTTTTTTTTCTCTTTTATATGACAAAAGAGATGATTAGTTCATTGCTGCTGCCCCCCTAGGTAAATTGAAAGGAGTTCTTCTGGAAAGTGGGAGTCCTGAGGTACTTTCCATGAACATTTTAAGTAGTTGAGATTATGAATCTGTTTTGACTGAATGGTTTGTGGAAGAGTATGTCAAGCTAACTTTTTTCTTATGTCACATTTTGTATGGATAAATTGTTATTAGCATGCATATGTATTCTGAAAAATAAAAAAAATGGTTGATGAAGAAATAGTATTTATTTGACTGTTAATCTCTGAGAATCATCAATCTATAATGTGATTAAATAGAGGAGTGAGGTGTTTAAACTTGTCAACTGAAGTTGACCAAACTACCTCAACTCTACAGAGAGTTGCAACTTGTAAGCATAAACTAATAAACAATTGACATTTTGTAATGCTTTAGGAATTCCAACTCCTTCCTAAACTAGCAAGGAGTCAGCCTTTTGTTGACAAGGCGAGGCTTCAACAAGCATCGTCAGTTGAGGAGGCACTGGAAATCGCTCGGACATCCCTACAAGCAGTTTAGTTGAGTGCTATGCAATTAACTCCAGAAGTTCCCTGTGATCATTTAGAGTATTTTCTATTCTAATTAAATTATCAATAATCTTCACATGGAGAGTTTAGTTTTTGTTATCTAATCCAAGAACCTCCTCCCTTTATCCAATCTTGCCCCTTTACTTGTTTATATTGTTTGAAAGGAGCCTGTGCATTTTTGGGGACTGGGTTTGGAGCTTTTTGGACATTTTTTTAATTGAATAAGATGCTTGTTGATAGACTATATTAATGTCTCTTTTTCGTAAATACAATTTTATTTTATTTTTCCCACCAAAATACAAGTTGCTTCATTTAAATTATGTAGAGAGTATGACAAGGAAGCTAATTCAACCAGTAAGATTTATTTCTGTTGCCGCAACAGAACGTCACATTGTTGAGGTAACATTTTATGTCGTAAGCTAACCGAGTTATTAATGATTCTTTTTGCCTCCTTTCATGCTTGATTTCGTAGTATGCATTATTTTAAGAGCTGTAATCATCATGCTGCCGTGCTAATCGCAAATTCACCATCGGTTTCCTGACAAAATCAGCTTCGAATTTCTTCACTATAATATTCTAACATGACAGTATTTTGCCGCCCTTATTATTATTAATGTAGTATACATGAATATATATTGTGATGATGTGGCACATGACTCATCCTTCATTAATCCAGGTAGAGTCAACTGATGACTCAACAACATTTGACCCTTTAGTATAGTTCTTTACTATTCCAGAAACACAGGTGCAGTATGTGCGAGGCATGGACAACGGAGATGAAGGGCACGTAAGCTTTTGTTGGTGTTGCATCTAACAACCTGGTGAGAGAATTTGTATCCGGGTTGGCTGATTGTAATCCTTTGTGTATATATAAGCCTATTAGTGAAAGGGTGTAACAGCGTGACCAAGAGAGAAGAAAATGACACAGTTATAAAGTGAGTAAGCCTGTTTTTTTGAGCAATTAATTTGCTAAACACTGTATTGATTTCTCTCTTTTTTTTTCCTCCGTTTTTCTAATCATTCGTAGTGTTTAGATTGTGAATTAAATAGGGAGTCCGAAGAGATAATTATATAAAACAGAAGAAATATAGGAGGTCGTTATACTTACTATTCAATTCAATAGTTGAAAAAATAATAATAAACAAATACTCTACAGTAAATTTTGACTGCATCAAGGAGACTACGATTAATTTACATATAACAAAAATAAAACTATGCATGATGCAAGACCGGCGAGCCGCCGAAATAGAAAGCTCTTGCGGACTTTCTCAGGAAACTTTTATTAAATTTAGTAAAATATTTATTGGGTAGCTGCCTGCTATGCTAAGTAGCTTTCTCACTCTTACATTTGTTAAAATATGGTTTGTTCCTTTCAGCTAAGCCCTGGATCGTCTTCAGGGTACAACAAGACAAAGCTTGCAGATAAGCACTACGGAAACAGCCATTTCAGGGAAATATAAAACCCAACGGCACCGAAAACGACTTGATGTGGAAACATGGAAATGGGTTTCTTGTTTTCCAAGGGCCAAGGCAATTTCTTTGTGTGGTTCCCTCTAAGTTTGAAAGTGGGCTTATTTCTATATAATAACCCTGTGGTTAATATAAATTGTCAATACGACGCTTTCAACAATTTAAGACCAGTCAGAGCTCTCTCTTCTAATTTTTAATTTGTAAAAATATAATTCCTTCTAGTTATATATACTTTGTTTTTGTTTATTGATCTTTCTTGTGTGGAAGTCTGCCTGCCTCTCAAGTCTCGAGTCAGAGCTTTAAACAAAACATCAGCAATGAAGGTGAAATTTCCTTTCTCATAATCTAATCTATCTCTGTAATAATCTATGCGTCTTTCTTTGCAAAGGTCATGAATTCTCTCTGATGAGGTTTCTCTTCACGGCTCTTGGCTGCCTATTATATATATTTATGATGCTCAGTGGACTATGTTTTGTTTCTTAGTGAGTAGTCAGTAAGAAATTAGAGTTTTTCATTGGTGGGTTTTGTTTCTTTTAATATTGTTGTAAACCAGTATGAATTTACTGTCATGTGTATCTTTTTCTTCTTGCCATGAATGGTTTATATATATGTTTCTCTATTCTTGAAGGTTGTGTTTTTTTTTTTTTTTTTTGGGTGGCTGCAGAAAGTTAAGTTTTTCATCGGTTTTGTTTCTTTTAATATTATTGTAAACTAGTATCATGTGTATCTTTTTCTTCTTGCCATGAATGGTTTATATATATGTTTCTCTATTCTTAAAGGTAGTATTTTTTTTTTTCTTTTTTCTGTGATTGCAGAAATTTGTGTTGAAATTGGATTTTCATGATGACAAAGGAAAGCAGAAGGCCATGAAAGCAGTTTCTACCTTTCCAGGTATTAAAACTGAGTTTGAAACTAAGCCAAGTAAAAGCATCGATCGATCATCAATTCAGCTCTTTGAATTGAATTTTTTTTTCTCCTTTTTCCTTATTATTATGTTCATGATGTGCTCTGCAGGGATTGAATCCATTGCGATTGACTCGAAGGACGGTAAATTAACAGTAATTGGAGACGTTGACCCCATCTGCGTTGTGCAAAAATTGAGAAAAAACAAATGGTTCTGTGAGATTTTGACAGTGGGGCCAAAAGAGGAGAAGAAGCCAGATGACAAGAAGAAGGAAGAAGAAAAGAAGAAAGCAGAGGAAAAGAAAAAGGAAGAAGAAAAGAAAAAAATGGCTGAGCTTGCGAAAGCCTACCAAGCTTACAATCCTTACATGACGACACATTACCATGTGATGAGTGCCGAAGAGAATCCAAACGCTTGTGTTATATGTTGAGATGAAGTTCGTAGGTGAACAGGTTTACATATTGCACAGTTGATGGCTGGTGAATTGTACTGGGAGATTCAATTTCAGAGTGACTAATTTTCGCCTGAAGGTATGAATATGGATTATTATATACTATAGAGAGAATAAATGAATTTGGATTCAAAGGATATCTTTCCAGACAAAAATAACAGAATTAGATTGTAGTTCAATTATTAAAAAATAAAAAAACACCGCAAGCTTTCTCTGATCGTCCCCCTCACTTCACTTCAGCTTGAATGAAAAAAATTGGAGGTTCCGAGTGTGGCTCAAGTTGATCTAGTCAAAGTTAACTATATCCTGAGTTTAGTTCAGCCTATAAGTTTAAAATTTAAAGCACAATTCGAGTTTGCGTCTTAGATTTATTATTCGAATTTATAGTTTATTAATAATTAATAAGTGTCATTTTAACAATAATTTGACATGACTTAAATCTTGAATTATAAATTAAAACCGATCTAATTTAGACTATTTATTTGACTTACAAGTTAGATTGAATTTAATTTATGTTATTTTAAATTATACTTGATTTTATAAATTAATTGACCTTATCGATTAAAGCTTAAGTTTAATATAAATAATTTTGAGTTGAATTAAATCTAATTAAACCAATTTTCGAGTTTGAACTAGTTTGATTAGGTTAATTCGAGCCTGATTTAGTCAAATATATTAGTTAGTTTCAGGTGAAACAATTAATGTTTAATCTGAACCATGATATGATAGGATTAAGAGTAGGCATAAGCAAGATTATTTTATTCAATTGGCTAACATTAAGCCCTTTCGAATGATCAACAAACCCACTAATAAGTACCGGAAACTGGCTGCCCACAGATTTGGCTTCTATTAATTCATTTTTTTTTTTTTTTAAATAATGAATGATAAAAGAAGAGAAGTAATGTAAATTTATATCCAAAGAGGAAAGAGATACAATACAAAAAGTTTGAAATTTTTACCAGAAGATCTCTCCTTCTTGGTCTCTTGATCCATCCGTCCATCCCCTTCACACTATTGTTAAAAAATAGTCTTGAAATTGACCGGAGCTTCGGAGGAGTGGTTTTTTAAAGGAAACAAATTGACGAGCTATTATATTATTAAATAATTTTAAATTATAGATAAAAATAAATTATTTAATTATGCCGATTTATTTGTATATATTCATGAATGGCACCGCCAAATGGCAAATACAATCCTTGGCCTTTGACGTGGCCGGAGAGATAATACAAACTGAAATTGGCACACAGGCCTAATTGCTGATGTCGTCAGAGTGTAGAATGTTCTTGGGTAAATTATGCGACAAAGTCAAATTGATTTTGCCGTCTAGTGGCTTGTTTGCTTGTAAGTTGGATAATTAACATGTTATTTTTCCAAAGGAGTTGGTGGACTTGATGTGGGCTTTTAGGGAGCCGTACGATTTTATCTTCAAAATCGTTAAGAACCCAGTTGCATCAATTAAGTACAGGTGTATTTGAATAAATTGTTGTGTATTTTTTTAATTAGTTTTGGAGTTTTGAGTCCACACGATATTAACTTAATTTCAAAGATAAATTCAACTTTTAAATTTGAATTTGGCTTGAATTCAAGTAAATAAATTTGAATTGAATAAGTTTTTCGAATTTGAATCAAATAGGTTGGAATCCAGTCCTATTCCAAAGAATAGGAAATACATATATTGCTTTTTCGATTTGGGTATTAAGGGACTGTTAGTTAATCATCAACATCAAGGCTTAAGTGATGAAATCTCTCATCACAAGTTGCAAGGTGAAAGGTCTCTAGCAAAATGGGAAGGTACCTTGCTAAATAAATAAACAAAAACAGTCAACTGAGAAGACAAGCAGATAAAAGACTTGATATTATGATCGCCATCTGCTGAAAATTAAAAATAATAAAAAATGATGCAAAAACTTGTCATCCTTCCATAATTGATGCTTCTTGCTCCTGAATTGATTGCAGTACAGCATGGTGTTGATGGATTTCTAACTAATATTCTTTGGTTGTTCATCTGCAATCCTAGTTTCTTGCATCATGAACCCTAGAAATGGTATGGCCTGTGAAAGATAACGACTGTATTTATAAACTATAAATGGAGACGACCCACAATAATAATTATCTTATCTTAATCCACCGGCTATCATTTTTTTAAAAATTTGTATCAGTTTCATCTTACGTGATCCTGACCTCCATAGCCATGCTTGTTGGTAGAAGTAGTTGCTCTGAATCTAAACACAATCAAGTATCCAACAAACTGTTTATTACCTGTTAAATTTCAATTAAATTTTCTCTTATGAGCATAAGGATAATTTGTTTATTTAAATTTGCTGGTGAACGTCGATTCAAACCGAGTCAATTTTGAGCAAAAGTCAATTCAAATTTGATTTCGAGTCTAAAATGGCCAACAAGTTTTTATCCTCCAACAAAATTGTAATTAAGGTTTTTGTTTGAACTTAATTTGTTTAAACTGAAACATAGATTTGAGTTGGAATCTACTCAATTTGAATTCATCTAACAAGACATAGATATCTTTAGTAGATAATGGCAGTGAGATTGAAAGAGAGAACTCCGGCCCACAGCATTAATGCTATTTTGGGAACCATGAATTATAAAGAGCCACGAAAACAAAACTTGGCTTAGGTTGAAGATAAGGCGAATGGGTGGTGGTGTCGTCTGTGAACAGACATAACTGTGTTGCTGATTATGAGGTCAAATTAATAACCCCCAACGATTTCTTGACATTTAAGCGATCTTAGACTTCAAAATAAAATATAATACAAGAAATTAAAAGCCATGCATGCATGCAGGCATGATTGTGTCTTCTCACGTTTCATATCATAATTACTCCGTGTGAGGGTTTGAAAAGGTGTTGTCGGGTCCTTCAGGTTGGGGTGATTTTGAGGAATAGGTTGAATTTAAAATAAAATTTTGGTTTGAGTTTAGTTTGTATACATAGATTTATTGGTAACTTAATTATCAACCAATTAATATGAAATACTGATCATCACCAGGGGCAACATTGGACACCGGGTACTGTAGTCGGTAGTCCCTGTCCCACTCAACTTTTCCTTATTGCAAATTCAGAGTCACTTTGCTGGATGCTTTGCTGTACGTGAAAGGTACTCATCAACGAAAATGGTTTAATCTTCGCACGAGGAACGACAGATATACAGATAACTTTCTGATTTCAGTGGCAAAATATTTATACGGTTTTCATATGTTTTGTAGTTTATTATCATGAACTTTTCTCTATGCAAGAATATATAGTAGAAATATTATAAGATTAGGAATACTGTAAGATGTTATACGGAATCCAGGAAAGTCATAAGGAAAGCAAATGAAGTTCGAATACAGCAAAAGAGCTTAAGCATTCTTAGAACTTGATACAATCTGCAGAACGGGTCACTCTATTCGATGGTATGCTTGTTCTGGACTTCAAGTCATGACCATTTAAACCAAGAACGAGACTGTTTCTTTGGTTGTTAATTATTACGGTCAAAATTGAACTCCTAGGTGGAATGTTTGTTCACCAATGCCCCCCCTGTGATACTCAAATGCCTGTCCTGAATTCGGGTCATCATATCCAACACAAAACCACACTTGTAAAAACAGAAACTTGATTAACAAGATCTTGAATGTAAAAAGAGTAAAAACTGACTGAATACTATGTCCCAATATCAACTTACAAACAATTTACTTTGGTCGATCACTTACATTTTCCCTTGTGAGAAAAAAAAAAAATTGAAATACATTCAACAAACGACATTGGACCTAGGAAGTAAGCGTGAACCAGAAAAAAAACAATCCCATATGATGCATAGCCTACATCATAAAGGTTACAATACTGATTACATAGAACGCATATGGAATTTCTCTTAGGTCCATAAAAATTGGAAGAATAATGCTATGTATACCATGTTTTTAATTGAGTGTTTAGATGATATACCACCATATAATTCAATGATATATCATTTAGATACCCAATTGAATACTTAAAACAAGGTACACATAGATTTATTGAAATTGGAATTATGAACAAAATAAATGCGTCAATCATAAATCTTTACACTTGACGGTATATTATGAGCTTGGTGCAGTCTCCTAATTCACCTCTTGTTCGAACCAGAACTTAATCAATTAGGTGCAATTATGAGCTTGGTGCAGAGATTATTGCACCTAATTGATTAAGTTCTGGTTCGAACAAGAGGTGAATTAGGAGACATGCATGGCGAGTTCATGATATCATCCAATCTCCTGAATGAAGTGCTAAGTCTGAGACTTCTTTGCCCGCACAATTTCTTCGCAGGCATCTTCGCTTCCTTATTCTTACGCATAAAACTTCTGATTCTTGCTAAAGCAACTTCCGTGGTTTCATCATCCATGTTGGCAAAACAAACCCGAAACCATCCTGGATTAGCGCAATGAAAGGAAGAACCCGGAGAAACATTTAATTTAACTTCGTTGATTATCACTTTCCACAGTTCTATCTCTGCGTCATAAGTTTGCTCCTTGAGGAGATGATGCAAATCCATCCAGAAAAATAGCCCCGCATTGCTCTTCAAACAACCAATGCCTACTTGAAATAGCCCCCATGTGAAGGCTCTGTGCCTTTTTGCAAGCCTTTCAGCACTCTCAGTAATGAACCTATCCACAAATTCATCATCTGATAACATTGAAGCGATTAAATGTTGAGTTTGTGATGATACAAGTCCAAAGCTTGACATTTTGCGGGCGCAACTCACAACTGTATCGTTGTATGAGTATATAATGCCGACTCTAAAGCCTGGGAACCCCAGATCCTTTGAAAGACTGTAAACGAGGTGGATGAGATTGCGATTGCAGTGAATATCTTCTTCTATAATTTCAGAGATGCTAATGAAATCGGGCTGGCCCATGAAGACTGTGGCAGCATAAATCTCGTCGCAGACTAAGTGGATGTTCTTTTCATTAATGAAGCTTACTAAACTTCTTAGTGTTTCTCTGTCTAAACAAGTCCCTAGCGGGTTCGATGGATTGGTGAGGAGCAAACCCTTGATTCTGATGTGGTCTTCTTGAGCTTTTTCATATGCTGCTTCCACGGCTTCTCTTGTAATCTCGAAATTGTTAGAACTGTCACACACAACTGGAAAAAGTTGAACTCCTGTTCTCCATCTCAAATCTCGATCAAATCTGCAAGAGAATGGAAAAACTTTGACATTTAGAATGGATCCCGGTTTCTTTACTTAATTTGAGTTAAAAGTTACCCAGATGCTTCAAAGATACAGCAAATATTCTTAGAGATATGGGATCTAATGCCCAGCTGTTAGTAAAATTCATATAGTTGATCTATTTTGGACTGACGCTAAATTGGCCTCATTTAAGAATCCGGTCACTAATGACTCCAATGCTTGATATTTCTCAGTGCCCTCAATGAATTCGGACCTCAGCTTCCTCCAGACGATATATTGAAACTTGTCACTCGTTTTAGGACAATCACATCAATCTACTTTTGAGCTTGGAATAGTGTGGTCGACTACATACAGAATCTTTTTTATTATTTTAAATCTATTTTTTCTTGTTTCCATAAGTGGGTAGTGGAAAAAGCAAAGACTTGGTTCAATGTATGGTGGAAAAGACAGCGAAAAATCACTAGGATTTTGAGCTCAAAGTGAATCTTTAATCATGAAGCCAGCAACCTAAGCTACATTAATATTATTATTTGATTTCTTATGTTGGGAATAATAATTATAACGTATGAGAGTCCAACAGAAATATGATATTATGATGGAAAATGATGAATATTTACCCTGGATAGTAAGGAGTGGGCACCAAAAATGCTTCCCCGGGATCAGCCAAACAAAAGGCAACCGTCTCATGTGCTCCGGTTGCTCCACCGCTCATAACAATTCGATCAGGTTCGTATTTGACTCTATTCCCTCTCACTCTTGCCATAAAATTTGCAACAGCCTGTAGAATTAACAATTATTAGCACTCATATAATGATCAATTAATCAACGAAAATGATAATTAATATTACAGGTCTGTGCACTTGCGTACATTTCTGAACTCTGGCAAGCCGTGATAATCCTGAAAGATAGCGATATCTCTGAAATCACTTACACCTTCCGCAGTGCAGATAGAGGCTCCTGGGTTGCTTAAGACCCATTCTTGAACTAAATCAAAACAAAGCTGCATGTGCAAGAGAGGGGAGAAGTTAGTAGCTGTGAGTTGAGATAGCTTTTTGGTATGAAGAGATGACAAAGAAGAGTTCTTTACCAGATTTTCGGCTAAACCCATCTGGATGACTCCCTTGGGATTCTTAGTGGGATGATATGGATCAGTTTCATATGCCTTCCAACCATCAAAATATGGAGAGTTTTCACCATGTCCATTGCCGATTGCAATCTTGGACAACATTTCTTCTTGTTTTCTAAAGATGGACGCCTTTTTTGTGTCTTAGAGAGTGTCGAATGGCAAATATATATGCAGATAGATAGGAGAGAAAGAGGAAAGAGAGAAGAGAGAGGAGAGAGTTGAGACTCCTTTAGATTATCGTAATTGCTTGCGTTACCCGGCCTTGACTTGTAAAAAACTCGAATATGTAAAGGTTGCCTGTGGGGGAGCTTCCTGGTTCCGGGATATTTATAGTTGAGTTGAGTACTGGAGTTTGAAATTGTATAGTCTGACTATGAGATGGCTCTACCACGCTTTTTTGCTATATTTTAGGTGGAGAAGACTTATTTGAATAAAGAGAAAGTTCTAAGTAGGACCCTGAGGAGCTTCTCTGGAATAGGCGGTGACGTGGTCGGCTACTCCCAATTTATCAACGATGCGTTAAATTTATGGCGTTCGGTGGGAATGGGAGAGGATAGCAACAAAGTACTGAACAGTCATTATTTCCCTTCGAAATTTTTACCGTGAAGTGAAAGACTTTAAGGTACGTGAACAAGATCAAAAATCAAACTACATGGCTTTCAATCGTAAAAATTGGGAGTCGGTGAAGGCCAAAACACTATTTCCTATTTAAGATTTAGTTTAATTTTAAAAATATATTTATAATTGTTAAAAAATTTAAATATCTATTATAAATTAACTTTAATTAGAAATTTTAATTATAAATAAATATATTTTTAAAATTGAATTAAAACTTAAATAAAAAATTATCCTTGGCGGTAGGTAAAAGCAACAGTTCCGGATGACAGTCCAATGTCTTAGTTATTAAACCATACAGAACCTGCATCGGGTCATGATGACTATGTTGAACTTTTGATCGGATCAAAGCCTGAACCGGGTGCTTATTCATTGGTTTTGCATACAATAAACAACCCATGACAAATCGTGGGAGAAGGACCAGAGGGGCCAGGACAAATTAATTATACATACAGATGGATATAATACAAAATACGCACACGTAAGAGTAAAGTCAGATACATATCACAACCAACGGAGAATCCAACACATAAATCGACATGTTTTAATAATTGCAAGGCTGAGCTGCTGTCTTAAAGTAGGTGAACGCCAGTTCATCATGTGTATACTGGGCACCACATTGCAGTGCTGTTTGACACTTGTTTGATCTCTTTCGGATTTTTCCATTGATCTTGCACACGTTCAATTCATCGAAACATAAACCCAGAAAATAAGGAAACAATTCCCCTTAATCCTGGCCATGTGTTTCATGATTTGAATCTGCAACTTTTCGTATCTCCATCCATGTGCTGGCTCTATGTATATTTATTTCTCTGTACGTAGCCATTTCCATATTTACTGTATCCTTGTCAAAAGGTCTTCCAGCAGGGCTTTAAGATTCAAAAAGTATGGCCATACTTGGGTTAACCTAGTTGACTGCCACTGTCAGATTGATTGCCATATGCGAAGCGACTTTGGACGAGCTCAAGCCTAAGAGAAGTACTATCAAATTAAAGTTCAAGTCTAATAGCCCAATTCGTCCAACTCTGAAGGATGGGTGAGTTAAATTTGATAATTTTAATTAATATATATTAAAACGATCTTATTTTAATAAAAATTAAAATAAATTTAAGTTTTTCTTAGTATTGAAGTCAAACTCAAATAGAGTTTGAGTTTGGCTCCCCCAAACCAAACCAAACTTGAGTTTTATATGAAAAAAAGCTTATCAAGCTTGATTTATTTAAATCAAATTGAACTTAAATTAATTTAAAATTAAGTTCAAATTAATTCAAATCCAACCCCATTCAAAAGTCCTCCATATGGAAATTTCAACCAAAAGTCCTCCATATGGAAATTTCAACCAAATTGGCCCCTTTCAACTAATGGACCAAGACCGGCTTATTAAAGAAATTTATTATTTGGAATGATAATGCGTGATAGAGGCAGACATTGTCCTTTGACCATAAGGCTTCTGAAGTTTTTTAATAATACGAGTAATAAAATGAATGTATAAAAATGTTAGGCAGCACAAATTGATAACCCACTAATGATTTTAGTCAGGTAATAATAATAACTCTAATTTTAACTTGGGTCCCCTTCCACCCGGTGAGATTTTCATGGTCAAAACAAAGATTTTGAAGCCTTCAAGTTCAAACATGTCCACTTAGACCAGGCTGTTAAAAGTCATAGATTGGAAATTCATACACGTGTACACTCTTTGAAATTTCTTCCTTCTAATCTTGCACAATCTCACTCGGTATTTAAAAAAGTGTAGTTGGTTTCCAAACAATATGTTTTTCTCCCCTTTAGGCAGTTCTTTTGACTAAATTACGGCTTTGCTTAATGACCCAATGAGAAATTCAAAATTGGATTTTACATTTAAATGCTCTGTGCATGTTTCAAATTCAAATTTGGATTTTGCTTTTAAATGCTATGTACATGTTTTAAATTTCCAAGTTTTGTCAACTGTAGTAAGTCCATATTTAAGTGCAAGGAAATGACATTGTGCTTTACTAGGCTGTTTCTTAGCATGTGAACAAGTGATTTCGAGAAGGCTAACCTAATAATCCACCACCATAGGTAGAATATCCAATTGATTTCGGTCAATTTTATTCTAATATGTAACTTTCTTTTTTTTTTTATGAAGAATCCCACTGGGGAAGGCCACCACCAAATTGGGTAGATATGGGAGAGACTAGTCTAACAAACCACTATCAAACCCTCTTACAGTAATATGGGCAAATTGCATTAATGTGTGCGCTTTATTTAATTTGAAAGAGTGTTGAATTGAACCTAAGTCCTCTAGTTTCACGCTTTGAGATTCCACACCTTATAAACAATTGTTTTACAGTTGATGGGTAATGCCAATAATTTTAATTTGAGGTGCTAACTATATAAACTAAAACCTAAATATTAACAAAACTGATAAAATATTAACAAAACTGATAAAATATTAAAATTTTTAAGATAAAAGTTTGTATTTAAACTTTATCACATTTGTAAAATTTTAACTTATTTGATATAATAATTATGGATTGATTATTTATATTTCAATAAACACGAACGAAATCGCGGATTAAAAAAAAAGAAAAACAACTATATAAACTAATTTGGTTTAAACTTATCCTATCCCACCTAAGCAGTAGTTCGGATATCAAATCAAAAGCTTATGCAAATTACCCAAATTCAAGAAACCACAATTTTATCCTACCTGCACACACCACCCAAAAAAATTTTAAGCGGTAGTTGAGTTATCAAATCAAAATCTTATGCAAATTACCCAAATTCAAGAAACCATAATTTTATTATACAGACTATTGTACCCACAAGCGGAAACAATTAGTAAAAGTTTGAAAATCGACCACTGAATTAACTAGAATGTAGAATGAAAACCATGCTGAATCATGCAGAATGCTTTGAAAGTCTAATTTACAGGTGTTTATTCAAGAACCACGTGCAATTGAAATGGTCAATTTTTCAGCTGAAAGGAAATTGGGTAACCGTTCAAAAATTTCTGCAGGAATTGTATTGTTTAAAACGTGAGAGCAGGCATTCAATTTTCTGGAGCAACACAAACAAAATCAGCACAGAGAAAGCCAGAGAATAAAACGTTTTTACCATTGACTTCTGCTCACACTAGCCCACGTTTATTTTGTTATGAAACAACTTCACTGATTAGCTTTTTCCAATCAATTGCATAATTTGTGGTGATTAAGTAATAAAATATGTGTCGGCCGTATACAGTAATTGGGGTGATAACTTTTACTTCCTCATGAGGAGAATCACAGTGTGAGCTGCAATGCTTCGATTTTCACCGAGGCTGTCAACCTTTTCATGAGTTTTAGCTTTCAGATTCACAACTGAGGGGTCTGCTCCAAGCAGCTCAGACAAGTTGGTCCGAATCGCCTCCTTGTGAGGGCTCAATTTTGGTCTTTGAAGAATCAAGGTAGCATCCAAGTTGCCAATCTCATAACCTGCCTCATGCATGAGTCTCACCTGAAATGAACCATACATTTAGTGGTTGAGATCCATTACTAATCAATGGAACCGCTTAGAATTGGTTACAACTATTTTCGAATAAAAATCTCTCTGCGCAGCTATTTTGATTAGAATGTTAAGGAAATATTATGAAACTGAATTGTCCAATACAAAATGAATCAAAGAAAAATAATTCACAAGATAAATGAAGATTGATGACTTAGGCCTGCATGCATGTTTGAATCTTTTCAAAATTCCAGTTAAATTTTCAGCTAAGAAATCAAATTTCAACCAACATAGGTACCTTTTTCTGATAGGTTGAATATCAGACAAATGTCTTCGCTTGTATATGAACAATTAACACATTACACTTGTTGATATTAATATATAGATCCACCCGACCATTTTATTCTCAGCGACCTATTCCCTTTCCTTTTGCTAATATTCTTCTTTATACTTTCTTTTCTGCTATCTCATATTAAATTTCGAATCAATTCAAAAAAACAACCTCCAATCTATTAGAAAATGGATCGACTCAGATGCCCATCAAACCAAAAACTTACAAAACCTTTGAGTACACTAAAAAGAAAATTTTGATTACTAGAGGCAGTAATAAGAAGATTCAAAAAAACCTTTTTGTCAACTCAAAAACCAGGTTGTATCTTGGATTTCATAAGGATTCCTTTCTACAGATACATTTGTGTTTTACAAATAATGGCCTCAATAAGATAAACCACACAAGAATGATTTTGTCAAGAATTATATTTATATGAATGACACTGAGAAGTAAAACTTCATTAAATGGAAAATTCAACATAAATGCATGAACACCCGAATGCTTTTTACATCCCAGTGTCAACAAACTTAAGATGCAAATGTCTCAAAAGTTGCATAATGGCAGACTATACACGGGTTCTTCTATGGCAGTCAGTTTTGATTACTAAACTTGTGGTGTTATCTATCTCTAAAACCATTAGGAAATATCACATACCATACTGATTCATCAACGGATTCCATTTAATTGACATCCAAATACCAAACAGTCAATGTTTGGTCATATCCTAGTATATGATAAAAGCATAGAGTAAGACTATGCAATGGCACGAATTTGTGCAGTAACAATGACTTTTGTACTTTATTTCTATTTTAAAATCACCTAATCACATAGTAAGACGACATTATTAATGCACGTATGCATATGGTGGCACTGAAATCAAATCAAACCCCTATATATTTAACAGTCAGCTAGCAAATTTCAAGCTATAAAAAAAAAAAAAAAACACTATGTCATTGCATTTCTTACAGAAAATCTTTTATTAATAAGTCTTCAGCCTTGTCACAGGTTTCAAGCTAGCTATGGCTGTGTCTTTGATACCTTTAAATGTGATGCTCCTGAACATTACAAAATTTCAAGCTATAACACAAATCATTAATGTAGAAAGTATTAAAAAGAAAAACTTACAGCTTCTTTAACAAAAACAGAGGAAGCTGCACCCTTCCACTTAGGATCAGAATCAGGAAAAATCTGACCAATATCAGGAAGCCCCAGAGCTCCCAAAATAGCATCGACGACACAGTGAAGCAAAACATCACCTAATAAAACCATCAATCCCATCAAATTAATTGCAAAAAATAAGATAAAATTCAAATTAAACACCTCAAAATCACAAAAATTCTCAAAAAAAATAAAGGGGGAAATAAATACAAATTCCCAAAAGCATACAGACCGTCAGAGTGAGCCTCGCAACCTCTATCGTGGGGAATATTAATGCCACCAATGATCAAAGGGTAGCCGGGCTCCAGTCTATGAAGATCAAAGCCATGGCCCACACGAAAAGGCAGTGATTTAGATTTGGAGGAGTGTACGGAAGTGGGGGAGTCAGTGACTCCAACAGAAGAAGAAGTAGAGGCTGTGGCTGTAGCTGAAACTGAGAAACGTTTCGACGGTGTTTGGTTCACAGTGGATAAGTGTCTGAAGGTTGAGGAAGAAGATTTTGGCAAAGAGGGAGGAGGGAGTGGTTTGTGGGTAATTTTGGTGGGTGGCAGAAGAGAGGAAGTGCACAAGTGAGTGGCCAACATCGTTAGCGCAGAGGGAAAAGTGAGGCTGAGGCCGTTACTTGAGTTTGTGCTTGTTGGTTGCTTATGTGGGCGGAATCTGTGGAGTAATGATTCTCATGGATACTCCATAAAAATCCATTTATATTTGGTAGCTAGTTTTGTAATAAAATAATACCATTGAAAATTACAGATGGCAAAATGTTTTTACAGGATTATGATAAGCCCAGCCATAATGATTCATTTTCATTTTTAAAGGAAATAACCATGGATTGGTAGCCATGTTTGTTTTGTTTTGAATTTTTTTCAACTGAATTAACCATAATTCTCTCTGAAAACACATTTAAAAATATGTTTAAACTCTGCTAGTCCTTACTAGAATTACGAGAATGCCTCCCAACAAGGGCACTTTCAGTTCTTGTCTTGATGCCTTAAAATGGTTTTTATTACAGTTTCTCAACTTCACAAATTCACCCACGGCAAAGCCCACATCATAGTTGCATCAATAGAGAACATCTCCAAAAAGAACAATGCTTGCACCAAGCACTAAAAAATCAGGTGCTGCAGAAGACATATAAACTGTAAAGAAATAAATATATGCAGCGTCAGTCGCATGACAAACCAGAACAAGGGCTTCAAAAGATAATACCATATACCATATATCATAACCCTGGCAAATCAGCTCTGTAAGCTCAAAATGTACATGTCTAATTTACGAGGATTACACTCAGGCAGGCAAATCAGCAACAGTTTACAACAGCTTAATACATATTTGACATGATATATCTACATGGTCGATAGTAACTGTTGGATTTCCAACTAAATCTGTAAAGCTTATCAGGTCGAAGCCCTTGGTTGCTTGCATCCATGCTCTGGTATTAAATGTTCGGAGGCAGCTCTCTTTGGTCTCAACTGCAACAAGAACGGTAAAAGGATATGAAGAGAGTTAAATACATGACGAGAAAAAAATAAGAAATCAACACTGACCTTCTCTTCAGCACGCTGAGATATATTTCTTAAAAGAATATTTTTTGCTTCAGTTGTAATTACTGCCAAAAAGAGTTTTAACGAATCAGTTTCTAACTGAAATTGTTAGATAGCAATGCAAGGTTAAGTTCTTACAGCAAAAGTTCTTCAAGAAACACATACAACATTGAAGATGACAGCACTAAGTAGTCAAATTGAACCCAAAAATTGATCACATTAATTTGTTAAAATTTGAAGAGGAATTTCTTTAGCTTCCCAAGCAAACATCACCTCTGTGTTATAAATCCAAAATTGTAGTGACTTCATAATTTCAATGAGGTGAGAAAAGAGAGATTCATCTGGATGTAGCACACAACAAAACACTCACATTTTAGATCAACAAATACATGTCCAAGCTGAACAAAGGATAAAATCAAACCTAGCCACTTAGGTAGATAATATTTAGACATTGAAACATAAATCACTAAAATAGAAAACCACATATAATGTCAATACTTAGTAGCATCAAACCAAAAGTTACCATATCATACTGCAGGCATGATTCAAACACCATGAAAACTACCGTCTTTAGCCATCAGGAAAACAAACTTGGAAACATTTTGGTGATACAAAGATCTCATTATTACCTTGATCAGGTGGTGGAAGAGTTCGGCTATGAGTAGGACAATAGGTGGCAGGAGTCATTTTCTACCAAAGAAAAAATAATAATATGTAAAAATAATAATATGTGAGATAATGTTCACATTTCTTGACAGATGATTAACATGAGATTGACAGCATTCAGTGAACATCTATGCTCTTAATGATTTATAACAAGAAAATATCACAAGAGGCCCAAACCCAAAAATTTAAATATTAGTCTGTTGTAAATTATGCAGTTCTTCACTCAAATTTTGAGGGTGCTACTATGAACCGCATGAGAAAAGCATTGCAACCTGCATTCTGAACCAGGAAGTAAATAGCTGTAGTATACAACTTAACCAAGCATGACTAGAAGGTTCCGGCTGCTACAAGCAATTACATAGCAAGCAAACATCTCCACATCTCAAAAACTGATTCATTAAAGGTCCCAATAGATGGACCAGGTTCCTCTCTGCAATAACTGCTAAGTAATCACTTTAGGATTAATTGTTTTGGCTCCTTATTGCACTATCACTACAAGGTGCATTACAACATTGATTCTGCTTTATTTCAGGTGTAGTTCACTTATCTAGAGATTTTCTTGTGGAATATCTTTAAGCCAACTTTACTGTAAACTCAATTTAAAAAAAAGATATATGAGTCTTTGAATTAAAATGTGCATTTTGCGAAATCACACTTGAATATGGAAGGCATGCTTTCAAATTATTTTAAAAGGAAAAGTTGTGCACAATCCAGCATATGAACTATAGTAGTCTAACCATGCCAGCAGAAAGAAGGTGCAGAGCTTATGGTAAATTTATCAATCTATTTGTATTATCTAAATACAACGTTACAAGCTACTGAAAGAGTAAGATATGGAATCTCTAGCAGATCATGTATTCTGTGGCAAACATTATAATTCTCCAAAAACATCTACTGTATTTTCTATTTTGTTAGTTTTATCACTCCAAAACAAGGACCAAAACAGAAGACAAAGTATGAACTAGTTTGACAGAGAATAAAAGGAGAACAATTGGAAGGTTGAAGAACAATATGCAGAAGATTAAGAAAAAGGAGAGTCAGTGGCATGGGTAAATATCTCCATAATTGACTCAATTTTAACCCTTTCATTGTTCCCAAACCATTAATCCTCTCCAAATTCGCACCCATACGTATAAACAATCAAAATTCGAAATGGTAGCAATTAATCCAGTACTTCACAATTGTCAAAATTAGGAGAAAGAAGTGAATTGATTTGTCAATCTCCCCAGCAATCTCCCCAGTGTCTTTCTTTTATGTTGTCGAAATTCAATCTTTCCAACAATAAATTTTCACAATAAACTCCGATTTCTAGTTCATGTTGTTACCCTCCACAAGCAAATTCCTGAAAAAGATGTCTACCCTCTTGTCAATACTTAATATAACATATGCAATATATACTGCACCATTTCTTCCATCAGAAAATTCACTCAGTGAAGCACTCAGAACAATCACACAGGACCATTACTGTAACTATGTTACATTCTACCAGAACCCATCATCCCAAACTGAAAAAGCACCAAAATTTAAACACTAGGAAATCAAACTGACTTGGATTAATAAGGAAAACGAAAATCAAATGCAGGCAGAAGTATAACGCTAATGAGCTAGTAAAAAAACAACGCTGAAAACCCATAATTAAGCGCAAACATATATGAGCAACACCCATAAACGAATCTAAAACCTTATAGATTGAGAAAATGTACAGCTACTCCAGAGTTACATCATGCAATCGTTTTCAACAAACTACTTGGCGATCATTACAGAAAAAAATGAGAGCTATTGTAATTCAAGATTAAGAGAGTTCAATAAGCAAAATAAGAAGATTGGATGAGATTTAGTACGTACAGATGGGTTGGAAGGATCAGAAGGTCGAAGTTGGCTGAAGTTGTGAGCGTCAAAGGAGGGCCAGTCACCGAGCATAGACCCCATTGCAAATGTGATGGTTTCTGCGCCCTAATCTCTCAAGCCACCACAGCGCACACAGACACAGCAAGAGAGAAAGCGCACAATGCCACGCACGATTCTAGAATCAACTTACATTTACATATTATTACATTACGGTCATGTTATGCTTCATTTTATTATGATAATCCACGTTTGTTCCTTCTCCTTCCAGGCCCGTTTCTGTCCAATCCCTAGGGCTGGACTCGAGCCGAGCCAGCTCGAACTCGAGCTCAGTTCGGTCGAGCCCGAAACGAGCCGGGCTTCACCGAGTTTGAGCTATTTGTCAGACTTTTTAATTAAAATTTTTGATACAAAACGACGTTGTTTTGATCAATATATATTAAAAACGATGTCGTTTTGATAACGAAAAACAAGCTGAGCTGAATTCGAGCCCGAAAAGAGCCAGCCTTAGCCGAACTCGAGCCACTCATATATGAACCGAACCGAGCTCGAGTTCGACTCAGCTCGAATCCAACCCTACCTATCCCAATGACCGTAAAAATTTTACTCTTTAGGGAGTTTGATACATGGAATTTTTTACACTTAAAATTAGAAGAAACTCTTAAAGATAGATTTTTTTATTCCTAAAATTAGAAGAGGATCTTAAAAATATATTACTTTGAAAATTATTAAATATAAATTATTATTATTATATTTGATAAAAATTAATAATTAGATATATAAAAATAATTATTGTATTAATTAAGAGATAATAAAAGATCTAGTATATTATTTTATTTAAAATATATTTATGTATAATTATTTTAAAATATTTTTTTATGTTATTTATTATATTAATTAAAAATAAGATAATTTTTATCGTAAAAAAATTAATAAATAAATATATAGTTATAATAAAATTAAGATTAACTTATTAATCTTTTAATACATAAGGTAGAGGTGGTAATTAGATTATTTCTTATATTACTTGTCATATCACCATTGGTAATAAAACATTATTAAAATTTTTTATTACTTACAAATCAAAAAAATAATATAAGTAATAAAAGATAAATTATCAGAATACTTTTTAATACCTTCTAACCAAATGTACCCTTATTTGTAAGTGTCAAACGAAAGTTTAAGACTTTAAGTTACGAATTAGGTGGGTTTCATGAATGAATGAAGTTCGAATCAATTTAAATATTGGAGTTTGAATAAGTTCATATTAAATGTACAATTAAATTTTTTTAAACTGAGTCTGAATTCAAACTGAATGATATGTTTGTTTGAAGCCGATCTTTTAACTATTTTGATTTTAAAATTTTGTTAACATATATTAATATTAAATGCCATCAACCCACAGTGTCTTTAAATTTGAATTGTGTAGAGTCAGAAAAAAAATTAGGTCAAATTTAGTTTAAATTTGAAATGATAATCTCACAAGATTATATTCAATGATGTTAAGGAAAAGAAGGATAGCCATCAAAACAGAAATTATCAAAAACAAAAAATGATCAGAGAAGAATAACTCTATTGCAAAGATGTTGCTAAACCCCAAAATTCAAACCAAGTTTACAAAAGTTTTAAGGCCAAAGGACTTATTTCCACCCAAAGTATGATGTTTTCTCAAGTTTTCTCTATTAATTTTAAAAATCTCATTTATCCACTCATAGATGGTTAAGTCTATTAGTTTTAAAGGAAAAATCGTTATTTTATATTTAATATTAAAAATAAAATAAAATTTGATTTTTTTTTTAAACCTTAAAAACTAATAATTTTTTTTTTCAACTCAAGTTTTTAAAAACAAATTTCCCCCCCAAGGGTTTTCAAACTTTCAGTTCAATTTCCCAATGATGAAGAGTTTCTTCGATGATCTTCAGGTAATATCTTTCTCTCTAATATGTCTTTTTTTTTACAGTCATCCTTTTGATTCAGTGCAACATCATTTTTGTCAGAGAACAAAGATTAATCATCTTTGTCGACAAAGATGATGTTGCATCCAATCAAAATGACGACTATCGGAAGGAGGAGACCCTAGGTGATGTATTTCACTTCCAAAAAGTCCTTTGGCCAAGTTTTAACTCAAAGTGAGTCAGGCCTATAGCGTCGCCTGAATCCACTATAAGGGGTCGTTTGGTTATGAGTTTTAAAGATTACCTTGGTAATCTATCTTTTATTCCCTTGTTTGATTTGTCAGTAATAAAATATTACAATGATCTTCTATTACCTATGTTGACGTGATAAATAATATAGGTGGTAATCTGATTACCACATTCACCTTAGGTATTTAAAGATTACCAATGTAATCGTGATTTTATTATAATTATATTAGTATTTATTAATTTTTTGAGACAAAAATTAATTTATTTTTAATTAATATGGCAAAAATATTTAAAAATAATTATATTCAAGGACATTTAAGTAAAATAATTTACTAGTAATTTTTTATCACCTTTAACCAAATACAATAATTATTTATACCTATCAAATTTTATCAAACATAGTAATTACTTATACCCAATAATTTTTTAAGTAATCTATCTTTAAGATAATTTTTTATTTTGATAATAAAATATTACCCAAACTAAATGCCCCCAAAAGATTGGCACTTGGCACTTGACACTTGCCTACTGTTTGCGCTAGGTGATGTATTTCACTTCCAAAAAGAAAAACCCATGATAAGAAGTAATAACAACCGTCAGATTACTAGATTTATTTTCTAACGAACGACACAGTTGTAGCCGACAGAATCGCAACCGTCAAATAAATGCATCCCCACAAACGCAAAACCCTTGGAAGACATCTTATAATTCCTTTCTCCATCTTAGGTTTTTCTAATTCTCTTTCTCGAACTCTGCTCAACTCCTCAACTTCAAGCGCAAGAGAACGGCTCTGGATTGTCGGCCGAGCACGAAAAAGTAAGATCAAAGCATGGCCGCTCCAGAAGCCCCTCTCTGCTATGTCGGTATTGCTCGCCAATCTGCTGCGTTCCGTCTCATGAAACAAATGGTATTCTCTCTCACAACATCTGTCTGTTTAGCTTTTTTTAAAATTTATTTTGTTTCGATCTCGTGATGTTTGTGTGTAGGGATGGGAAGAAGGAGAGGGGCTGGGGAAAGACAAGCAAGGGATCAAAGGACATATTAGAGTGAAAAACAAACAGGACACTGCTGGTTTGTTTATTTTTTATTTTCGAAGTTTTAGATTTTCATTGTTATGTTGGTTTAAATTTATGCTCTGTTTGGCTGTTGAGAATAAGGAGAAATTTATTGTTAGTTGGAATGGTAGATACTCTAAGTAACAGTGATTGAGTGGAAGAACTAATTTAGGAGTAGATTCGAGCTGAGCTGGCTCTTGTTGAAAACTGAATTTGGCTCGTTTGCCCCTCTGGCAATGCTGTTCACCCTGCTGTCGGCACTATTTATCCTTCTGGAGACACTGTACACTAGCTCAAGCTCAACCTGAGCATTATAGATTCAAGCTACGCTTGATCTGGCCTTTGTTCAGTCTTGGCTTGGCTCGAATGCACCCTAGAACTATATTATCCTTAAAACGGACTCAGTAGTATTATATTTGATGTAATTATTATTTTTATTTTTTCTGATAGGTGTTGGCCTAGACAAGCCAAATCCATGGGCATTTGATACGGCTCAATTTGATAGTATACTTAAAAAATTGAAAGTGGTATGTTTTATGCTTCTTATTGATTTCTTTCAGTAGTGAGCTATGGTATGTTCAAGTTATGACATTATTCTTGTTTGTTTGTTTGTTTGTTTGGCAGCAAACATCACAAACTAATACTGAAGGTATGTATAATGAATAAAAATACTTTTCTGCTTAGTATTATAAATAATGTAATATAATGTTATTTTCTTTTTATCTAGCAGTTGAGGAGGAGGAAGCTCAAGTAGAAACCGAGACTAATGTTCCTAATGATGCCGAGGATCAAGTTGTTAAGGCTACAAGAGCACGAGGAAGGTTGGTGCCATTGTATTACAACCAAAAGTGTAATATATTTTTAAGTGCCCGTTGCAAATACACACACACACACATGTATTTATATACCAGAAATTTTATTCGTTTATTCTTTTAGATATAAGAAGAGAGAGCGAGGGAAGCTTGTCCATGGATATTCTTCAAAGGATCTTGAAGGAATTCTTGTAAGCTTTCCTCTACTTACTACCTTTGCTGTTTTCTGCTGTCACATTCTATCTGGGTACTGTTCCCAATTATATAATCTGTGTGCCATGGAAGTTTTCTATATGTAAATACTGTATCACTTACAAACAATTAGTTGCTGAATGTTGATTTTGGTCACTGCTTATTTACTCTGGGAAGCTGTAATATAGGTCAAAAAGGTTGAGGAGCAGCCACAGATTGATCCCATTTCAGATGATGTGTTGGAATCTATAGAGGGATCTGATAATCAAGATTTTTGTACTGAAGGTAATCTACATTTTGATAGATATAAGTAAAGCTTCTAATGTGTGTTTTAAAACATATAAATATCAGATTTTAAGGAAGGTTGCATGGTCGGTATATCCATTCTGATTGGAAACATGTAACATACTCAGAAGCCTATAGTAAGTAGTATTGTTATTCTAGGAATATTGTTATTTTGCATGTTATACAATAGGCTTCTTTAATCCAACAGGCTTCATATAGTAATAACAATATTCCTATAGTAAGTAGTATTGTTATCCAACAGGCTTTATATAGTAAGTATTATTTTACACTATATCAGATTGTTTAGAAACTTCAGAAGCCTGTTGGATATCTGTATTAATATGGTTATTCAAGGAAAGTGAAATAGGAGTTTCTTGCCATTAAATGTTTACAGATGTGTCTGGTCTATCGTTTTTCCTTGGTAATTCAAGTAATGCTATATCTTGTCTTGGCTTGTGTACTTTTTCATTTTTCCACTGTAAATGCACTATATTAAAGAAGGTGCCATTAAATTTGTTAACTCAATATGTTTGTGTGAAAGCCTTTTGTTTTAATTCCTTGGAAATTATCATCTGGCTATTTTTTTAATGATTGATTAAATTATTACTCTATACTGAAAATTTGATATTCGTAAAGGATGAGATAGACCTTGTATTATTTTGTTCATTATTTGGAGCATCTGAGCATCGGCTTTATCAATTGATGTTTTCTTGAATAACCTTAGCTAATTCTAACAGGAAACAAAATTGAAGAATTATCACCAGACTGGTGGGGCTTTAAGTATGGGTTTGTATCTGGAGGTTTTCTTGGGGCAAGCTCTACTAGAAGGAAATCCCTTAAAACGGGAGATGCTCAAAAGAGTAATGAAAGGACTTCATTTTGTGAAGATGACCAGGAGAATCTCTACAAACTTGTTCAAGTACTTTTTCTTACTAATTTCGCATCTTACAATTTTTTAATATGTGCTCCTTTAAGACAGTGCATTTGCAATGAAGATTTAGCTATTTGCTATTTTTGGACGGTAGATAGAGTGTTGAATTTTATATAATTGTTTTTCTTCTATCAATGTTTTTGAAAATGAGGCAAATAAATGATACTTGATAATGCTTAATTCTCTTGTGGTTTGACATTGTTTGTCAACTAGAAAGTAGAAACTATGTTAGTTGATGTTTAAAGAATTTTAATCCTAACTAAGTCATTGATGCACCTCTATTTTATGGCATTTATAGGACAAATCCACCACTGGTAAGCAAGGACTGGGCATTAAGGACCGGCCAAAGAAAATAGCTGGTGTTCGCTTTCAGGGGAAAAAAACATCCTTTGACAATAGTGATGATGAGGAGTCTGCTGAGGAACCATCCACTGATTTTGGTTCAACAGCAAAACGAAAACGTGATGACTTATCAGAAATGGAAAAGATTGATGAAACCAAAATGAAGTTGAAAAAGTTGTGTAAAAAGCTTCTTCAACAGGTGTGTAACTGGCCATTGCAGGCTTTACACTTTACATTATTAGTTGTCTCTAATTTATTTCTTGTTTTAGGCACCTGGAGAGTCATTAAAGCTGAGAGAGCTTAAAGTTCTTATTGATGAACATTCCACATCATTCTTATCCAGCTTCTCATCAAAGAGAGATGCTCTTGCTTACATTAGACAAAAGGTATGAATGTCTAGTGACTATGAAGCAACATATACAACTTTCTGGCATTGGAGAATGGAATATTTTTACTTTCTGTTCCCAGTTAGGGATTAAATCATTCTTTCCTGTCACTAAGGGATCCCTTTGATATTTATATTTAATAAATAGACTGCCTGAATTCAATTTATCCCGCTTTTTATTAAAATGCGGGGAGGTAGGAATGGAATGAGAGCCCTACTTGTCTTAGAGCTAGTTTGGCTAAGTGTACAGGACAGTGCTATGAAGCCAAGCCATTCTGAACCACATAGAAGGAACGATTTTTTTACCAGTTCTACTTAAAGATAATGAAAATCTTTAGAAAAAGAGAAGTGTGATTGATCCCTCTGCCTCATATCTAATGTGGATTCTTATTTTCCTTATTGAGCCATAAGAATTTTTCCCAATAATTCATATTCAGGTCAATACTTTATTTGTCTTTTGTTACATTATGAAGTTGTTTATGACATATTTTGGTTCTGGCTGCAGTTAGATGGTAGTTCGAAGTTCTCTGTGGAGGGAAAGCGAGTTAGTCTCATTTCAAGGAGAGGCTAAAAAGTTTTGATAGATTTCTGACTTCGGAGATCCTGTAAACGGTCTGTAAATTGCTGCTGAGATGGATTAGCGGTGCTTCTATATGTTATTATGCAATTATTGGTTTTGTTATGGTAACTTGCCGGTAACTTCTATTTTGTATTTTTAAATTTATTTCTCATTTTATTTTTTGATCAAACATTTCAGTAGTGCCAATGGTTGTATTAGATTTGAATCATATAAAATGGTGGCTAAGATTTTGTCACCTAAGCGTAAGATTAATAGACAGTGAACTTTTACTGAGAAAATTACTCTAAATGACATTCTCTTGAATCAGTATTATATTATGTAAGCGATATAGAACTATGTCGTTTTGCTATAAATTGGAGTCAACATGATGTTGATCTGTTTTAAGTTTTAAGTAACGAGGCTTGCGTGGACTCAATCTCTGGTGTACAGTAACTACCAATGAGATGCCGTGTTAATGTTGTTCAAAATTTATTGAGCTTGACTTCTTATATGGAGAGAGTTTGCGCAGTTCTAAGTTTGAACTTGGTTTGGTCAAATTCATTTTTAATTATAGCAAGGTCTCGAATTATCCAAAAATGATCTTTAATCTCATCTGAGGGTAAATCCAAAATTCTCAAGTATTCAAGCGATCTAAAGTGAGATCTTAAGACAAAGCTGCCATTTTGCGTTTTGTCATTGTTTCAGGTCTTCTTATCCAATTGTCTGCGTTGCTTTTCGCGCTTCGTTTTCTTGTTCGGTGGAGTTAAGTAATGTAAAATTTCTCTCGCTGTATACTTGTTAGATGTAATTAGCTTGTACAATTTTCTTCGCTATGTACTTCTCCAAATAATCATATCCATGGAAGTATAGTGCTTCAATCTCTGCTCTCTGACCACTCTGAACCATCGATGCCAACTCTTCTTTGTAATTGTCCTGGCAAATACCATTAAGTGTGTGTTTTTTATTTTTAAAAAAATGAAATGGTCAGAGATAGCATTAGAGCTCCCTTTGCCTTAATGGAAAGCAAGGACCAAGAATCCAAGGAGTTGAAATTTGAAAACACGATAGATTAATTGATTGAGAGGCTGGAAATTTGACTTTTATGATATTAATAATGAACTTTTACCTGTAGTATCTGCGAGGACATCAAACTTCTCGCAATTTGCAGGTCCCGTTGCTTCAGTGGCACAAAAGATTGTTGAGGGATCAGCTGTAGATCATCTCCACGTAGTCCCAGCCACTTGACATTGCAAGCTAAATAGCGCGCAAAAAGTAATTTAGCACCAATCTCCTGGACGAGGTGAAAAATAATAGATGTTAGCTTATAAGCAGGCAAGCACCATATCTGTATGCCTCCAAACCCATCCCTATGCTTCCAAACTTGAAGGTGCATAGTATAGCCAATCCAGCTGGGTTCCTTAGAGATTACAGCATTTGTGCGTGAGTTCGCTGTGAACATATCAGTTGCACTGTACAAGGAATATAACTTGTCCATACCAGTCAACCAGTGCTAAAATTGGTAGGTCTGGGAAAGCTCGGGTCATTTTGTGAAGAATAAACCTGTAGGGAATCCAAAGAACAGCATGAGTGAATAATATAGGAGTTATTTGAAGATCTGAATTCTCTTTTTACCAGCAAGGTTCATCAAATTGTTGAGTTGACATACAATCGGCATAACATGTTCCAGGGTTACCTAGTGGCAATATCTGGGTATCCTTTGGCTGTGATAAGAATACTTGGAATTTTATCGAATACTCGATCCTCAGCCAGCCGATGGAATATTGCATGCTACACAACCCAAATGTACAAGAGGTGTTGTTTGATAATTAGAAAGTCGGAACCACTAGGAGGTGTTAATCAAGAACTTTGACAGATACATTACCTTTTCCACCAAAATGATGTACCTTGCATCTGTCTTCACAACCAACTTCTCTAACAAGTTCAGATCACCAGAAATAGCATAACCGGAAGATCCACAAGCTGAACAATCAACAACCTCATGGTTTGGTTCCTGGCACGTTTCAAACCATGAATAATCCAGTGCACTTCATCGAGATGAATCATTAAACAAAACTAGATTATGTAAGTGGATGAAGCAGGATATAGTTAATTATCTTATCTACTGATTTAACAAAAATTTCCAGTTAATAACCCTAAACCCCTCCTGCTGGAGTGGATCCTCATTCTGGACGACATTCAAAAGAAAAGCAATCTCAAGGCAGGATAAGAAATCAACTCTATCTATTGATGCGGGAAAGGCTGTTGGCTGTTGAGAAGGGGACATGTGATCAGTTTGTCTCACAGTGTGAAGGGGAAGGAACCGTTAAAATGATCTATCCACCTGCTCAATTATTCACATGTCGCTCTTTTGAAATACTTTAAAAGCTGTGCATTCAATCTCAGATCACAAGCTCTTAGAAACCGACTCTTTTATATATCAAATTAAAACATGTATATAAGACACAATGTAAAAATGCCATTAAACGAGAGAACAGAGAAAAGGATAATTTGCCTGAAGCAACAATCGGCCAGCAACAAGTCCTCTACTAGATGCCATGATTCCAAGACTGTATCGACTACACCGAAGCAATGCTACAACATCTGTACCAGAAAAGAATCTCATTCAGTTCAATTAATCATCGATAGTGCTAAGAATTAAAGGACAAAATTCACCTTGAATTGTCCTATTGACTTGCAACTGAGAAGTGAAATATTCTGGTGAATCACAAAGCAACTTATAAAAGAGTTCCCTCTGCGTGACTTGCTTTTCTTCAACCAGAATGTGAAAGCACATCTCCATCACCTTCCAAACTTCATGAGTAGAATAAACTAGACTTTAGCTGAACTCAATAATGTTGAAGATAAGGTAAATTATTAATGTTCAACTCATTAGTCTACCTCTAACGAAGGCTTTAGCCCCGTTGGCTTTCATAAAGGACCTCGTACAAAATGAACGAGATAGGAAAACCGAGGAAATATCGGTAAAAATCCCCTGACTTACGCGGCTGTTACTCAATCTTCTATTGATCTGTCCATTTCACCAATTTAGATTCTAAAAAGTAAGCAATTTCAGTAATGTAATTGTCTGTTTGGTTGCCGAGAAAATATGCCAGTACGCGCAAATATTAACTCGTTCTTTTAACATAAGAACAGAATTTGAATTTTCAACTTTAATCAAACATTTACTAATTCAATCCATATCGCCATAAAATTAAAATTGAAAGCATTGACAAACAAAGCTCAGATATGGCAATACCAGAGGGAGATCAGAGATTGAAGGATCAGGCGAGCTCAAAATCTTGAGAAAATTTAGTACTGAAACTTCGATTCTCGCTCGAACCTGTACCAAAACATTTCAATTCAATTCAAACGTAAAGAAAGACAAAAGAACAAGAGAAAATTACGAAAGTTACCTCTCTAGAAGTTAGGATATCAGCACAGCATTGTTGTTGATCCGTGAAAAACTTCATGGACGATCTGCTAAAATCTTCCATTTCTCGTTATCTTTGTTTTTTGAATTGGCGAAAATACAGACAGGCTGTGACTGTTGCTGGGAGATTGGCGCCAGAGCATCAAAGAATTTGAATATATATTAAGCGAATTTCTCACCCATTTTTAATATCTTATCCACGACGTCGTATCTGGCTTATGGGTAAAAATTTTAGGCTCTATTGTAGGGGCTTGGATTGGACATATATTTGCACATGAAATGCGAAAATTCTTGATCGGGTCGAATTAAATTTAATGTAAAGGTCAGTTCAGTTTAAATTTAAAATGATTAATTAAGTTTGGGTTTATACAAATCAGAAACAATAATCCCGAATAAAATATAGAAAAACATTAAAAAAGATAAATAATAATACCAAAGAATAAAAAAAATTATTAAAAAAAATTATCAACAAAATAAATTTTAGTGTCAATGTTTAGCTCAAACTTAATTAATTAAAATTGCTTTAGTTTTCGCTCGTTCTAAGGATAGATTTGATCTTAAACTCAATTTGAATTCAATCAAACGGGTACAAAATATTATTAAAGGAATGTTTAGAGGTGTAAAAAATATTATCGATAAAATAAACAGTATTATCATATAAACAAACAAATCAAATTTAAGCTAAACAATCAAACTGAAACTTTATCTCAATAATAAATTGTTCAAATTTAATCATTAATTCTATTTTAATTAACTCAAATCATATGTGTCCTTGACTCATTTAAACTAAACAATAAATCTAAGTAAAGTTCAGATTAGCTCGAATCCGCAACCCAGGACTAACACATATCATTTTGTTTTGTAAATTACAAGAAGTATACAATAAAATAATAATAATAATGGAAGATCAGTCTCCATCGTAGAAATTTTGAACGAAGAAAATCAAACAAAAGACTAAGGAAGTCGGTATATTGTATTTTAATATTTATTCTCACCGCGTGATTCATTCAGCCATCGAAACCGAATACATGAGCTTCACTTGAGATCCATAACTCGATTTTCAAACCTCGCCATAGCTGCCTAAACTCTACACTCCTTACATACGTAAATGCTGTCAAGCAAGCAGAGAGAATAAACAACAAAAATAAATAAATAAATAAATATATATATATATATATATATATTAATTAAGATCGACAAAATTTTATCCGTATAAATATTTTTAGATAAATATATAATAATGTTACTTTTATAAGTAAATTTACTTTTAATTCTAAAAATACTTTTTTTGATTTATTATGTGCTTTTCAGTAACTTACGTGTGCGTATCACAATGTATGAGTGTATACAACGTGTATAGGTGTTTATAGAATACATACAGTGAGTACAAAATACGTGAGTGTGTGCGTGTAGAGTGCATATGTACGTACATATAGGATACGTGGGTGCGTAAAAAATATAAATAAATAATATATATATATAATAATATAATATATATTTAAAAATTATTATTATTATTATTTATATATATTATATTAAATATTATAATACCCTCATCGCACCCACACACTCTGCACGCACTCATGCACCCTATACGTACCCTGCACGCATCTATACACCTTGTACTCACTCTATACACCCTACACATATCCACACACCATGTGCTCATTCTACGCACCCTGCACACACTCTATACTCACCTTACACACCTTGTATATACTCACGTATTATGTACACAACCATACATTGTGATACACATATGTAAGTTACTGAAAATCATATAATAAGTCGAAGAGGGTATTTTTGAAATTAAAAATAAATTTACTTATAAAAGTAAAATCGTTTTATGTTTACCTAAAAAAGTTTAAGCAAAAAAATTTTTACCGATTTTAATTAATATCCCGGATCCATATAACATCACCATGCATGCTATTGCTGCGTCACTACGTGGTCCAGAATACGCCACCCCTAGTTTTCCACGACGTTACGTTTCTTTCCTTTTCGTTGAATTATTTATAATTCACTCGGTCTTCTATTGCTCGATCCCAAGCGGGGCTGCGATGGAGCCAAGCCATTTGTGAGTTATCTGCAGCTCAGCTTGGCTGTTATCAAGCTGAGCTAATAACCAAGTTGAGCTCAAAAGGTTGGAGGATATATTCTAATTGAGTTTGAATAGATTTTTATTCAATTCTATCAATTTGTGAGTTTAAACAAGTTGTATAATATTAATAAATTTTTAAAAGTTTAAAATTTTATATTTATCTTTAAACTTATAAATATTGTTCTGTACTGTTACATTTTATATGACAAATTTTTGACCCCTAAACTTTTAAATTTTATATATACACTCTATCATCAAACTTTAAATACGTAAGATAATGAATAAATATAGAAATTAAATGATTTTATAGTTATTTCTCATATCGAGGTCAAATCGGCGATTTCTATCTTGATCAATTCGAGTACGAGCCAGCAACTCTCAAATTCATTGAATTTACACTTTGAGTTTCATACCTTGCATCTATCCTATTGAAACAAGTTGGAGGCGATAATATGCTAATCCAAGGAGCTCATGCATGCTCCTGTAAACAGAACCTGGAAGGAATATTACTCCCACACTGAGAAAGTTGCTAGCAGTGATTTGACTTTGATTATTGTTTTTATTATTTTCCGACGTTGAAATCTTCGGCCATTACACGGTTTTGTTTATTCTTTGAGTTATTTTTTATAATAATAATAATAATAATAATGATAAAATTATTGCTTTGAAAATAATGAAAATTAGAGAAAAAAAGTGTTCTCATAAAGCTTAAAAGAGCCGATAAATTTGAGGTGACAAAAAGGTAGAAATGGACGGGAGAGCATGAAAAAGAAGACCTCCTATGTATTTTTATTGGTTCGAGGAGAGGGGACTGGCAATTCCACACTCACTCGCAGCCAAATCAATAATAGAATTAATGGAGTCGTGACTTTCTAATTTTAAACTGAGTAATTCTATTTTTTTTTTCAATATTTAATTAAATATTCAAAATATATATTATTTTATTTTTAATTTAAAATTATTTAATTATAAATAATATCTGAATCTTTAAAATTAAATACATAGTATTATTTTTAATTTATAATAAAGTTTTTATCAATTAATAAACCTTAAAACAATTTAGACCTAGTTTAAATAAATGATAACTTAAATTCAGTTTGAATTTAAAAAAATTAATTTGAGGTGAATAAATTAAAATTAAAATTTAATTAAAAAATAATTTAG
The DNA here is from genome assembly GCF_011075055.1 of Mangifera indica. Taxonomy (NCBI): domain Eukaryota; kingdom Viridiplantae; phylum Streptophyta; class Magnoliopsida; order Sapindales; family Anacardiaceae; genus Mangifera; species Mangifera indica. Next base: position 1,230,653 of record NC_058139.1, on the reverse strand, counting down.
TTTTGTATCCATGCAAGCGAGTAGCTCGGATATGTTGTTCTTTTTTTGGCCAAAGGACTTTTTCCCACCCAAGGATTGCTATTTTTTCAAGTATCCCCCATTTAACTTTAAAAATCCCAAATACCTACCCATAAGAGGTTAAATTTAATGAAACCCTAACCCTTTAAAATTTTATCTCTTTTTCTCTCCTAAATTTTAAAAACTAAAAATTTTTCTCTAACCTAAGTTTTAAAAAAGGACAGTTTCCCCCTAGGGTTTGGTTTTCAGATCTCCGACGTCAAATCTGGCATTGTTACCAACCGTTTATCTATCCCGAAGCTTTCTCTCCACCCATTTAGACGCTCGATTGGTGTCGAATGATGCTTGGAAGACAAAGCTCTTCGTCTTCGTTTGTCTTTCAGAAGAAGATCAATGTCGAACGAACGTCCAAATGGGTGGAAAAAGACTGCCAAAGGGAGAGGAAGCTTTGGGAGGGATAAACGACCAACAATGTTGTTAGATTTAGTGTCAAAGATCTGGAAACCAAACCCTAAAGGGAAACTATCATTTTTTAAAACTTTGATTAGGGAAAAACTTTTAGTTTTCAAAGTTTAAGAGAGAAAAAGGAGATTATATTTTAGTTTATTTTTAATATTATAGATAAAATGATGATTTTACCGTTATTATCATTAAATTTAACTTCTCATGGGTGGATATTTGATATTTTCAAAGTTAAAAGGGGGACACTTGGGAAAACAACAATCCTTGGGTGAGAAATAGTCCTTTGGCCTTTTTTTTTTTTTTTTTAAGTAATTTTTTCAGAGCTGGCATATTAAATTTTAGTGCATCTTCTTAATGGTTTATTAATTGAATAAGCTGAAATATGGGCCAATTACAAAAGTCCGTGCGCGTGAAATGTGTACAACTTCTATTTTTCTTTTTTTTAATTAGTTTTCCAAGTTGGGCATAGGTTGACTTTTTGAAAAGTCAACCGATTGAACCGGCTTAAAATAGCAGCTTTGAATACAGAAAATCTACTGTTTTGTCCAATATATAAACATACTCCGTCACGAAAATCATGCCGTGTTTGGATTCTCTGACGATTTACAGACAGTAGCTGTATAATTTTCTCTTCTTCTTGATGATGAGCGAGTTCGCTTGCATGGACTGGGATCTGCAAGCAATCGTGCGAGGCTGCAACGTCGCTAATGGCGCCTCACCCTCCATAATTATGGACGACACACCAGCTTGTTTTTCATCCTTGAGTCTTCAACAAGATACCCTTCTCAAATTTCCTGATATTTCTGAAACCACAACGATTTTAAACGAGTTAGATGAACTTTATAAGCCCTTCTATCCGCAAGCTATACTCAGTACCGGTCCCATTTCGGTTCCTGATGATGAAGTTAAACTGCCTAAGAAGCTGAGAAAACAGCAGTCTTTCCCTGGTTCCTCGACTGGCACTGATGATACCCAGCAAGCAGCTGCCAAACCGAAAAGAGGGTTAGTATATATAATTTATTTAGCTTATATTTTTATTTTTAATCTTCAGGTTGTCAAAGTCAAGGTTTTGTTTCAGCAGTAGGAATCAACACAAAAGAGAAGTAAAACAGGTGACGGCGGATGGCCTCTCGTCTGATATGTGGGCTTGGCGAAAATACGGACAGAAACCCATTAAAGGATCACCGTATCCAAGGTAAAGCAATCATAACAATCTTGAAAGAAATACATGAATAAATATATACAAGAGCTAATACTGGTTAAGAAAAAATGCAGGAGCTATTACAGGTGCAGCAGTTCCAAAGGATGTTTAGCGAGAAAACAAGTTGAAAGAAGCAGCACAAATCCGAGTGTATTTATCATAACGTACAGTGCTGAGCATAACCACAGCCACCCAACACGGAGAAGCTCCCTCGCCGGAAGCACCCGTAGCAAGTCTTCAACGCAAAGAATTCCGGCCATGAATAATGAGCCAACAGATCAGCAGTCAGGTCTAACAGTATACACAGAAGACGAGTCTGTGTACCAAGAAAACATAAAAAGGGAGCAGGATGAACACGTTTCTGAAGAAGGAGAAGAAAATGAAATTGCCATGCCCGATTTAAGTTTTAACGACGACTTGTTTTCAAGCTTGGAAGATTTGGAAGGACTTTTATTGGATCAGTTTCCGGACACCGAATTATTTCACCGATAAATTAAACATAATTGGCAGCATCTTGTAATTGGTCAAATTGCAGTTTTGACACTGTTCATTGTTTCTTCTTCTTGTATTGTAAGTTGGTTTTGTATAATTCATCCCTATGACTACAAATCTGTGTCTTGTATTGTAGGCAATAGTTAATTCTGAATGTCAAGAAAGTCGGTTCCCAGTTCATCAGTTTTCCAAATACCGACAAAGTTATAGGTTTTCTTCTTGGCCTTTTTTCTATCAAAAGCTCCACAAGGAATTTATCAATTTAACTTGATTGGCAGCTATCACTGTCCCCAATCAAACTTTGGATTTTTTGGGGATATTGATGACGTGTATTATGTGTGTACAAACATATATATATTTTAAAATATTATGTCTGTGATAATGTAAATAATTTTATATATAAATGATAATATATTATTATATAATTAAATAATTTAAAATTAAAAATAAAATAATATTTATTTATATGATAATATATTATTATTTATATATAAAATTAAAATACTTATTTCTCATAAACAATGGGAAAAAAACGACAGATAGCCAGTGTTATTTAAATAAACCAGGATAAGCTTAATTATGTACCTAACGCCGTGTTAGGCATATATTTCTTGCAAGCATTCAAGCGACTGCCTTTCAACTTCTTCTTCAAGTTTCAAAGACAAGTTGTACGGGGATTGCATTGTTGAGTATAGTAGCTCGGTTAGCAATTAAGTTAGGTCCGAAATATAACTGTGAGGGAAAACTTAGCCTTTTAAGTTAGTTTTTTCGTGGAGTCCAAGGTTTCAGAGCAATAACAATTTCATCCCTCCAAAGTCCATGAACCAAGGTTTAAGAGAAAATCTATCCAAAGTGTTACCGGTCGGTATGATTCTAATTCCAACTTTAATATAATCAAGAGAGGTTTCCGTCTCCTTTACTCTCTGCTATGTATGATAACATATTTTAAGTCTGTTGCCTTTAATCATGTTTCTGAAAGTTACGTATAATAATACACATGTTTGACTGAAGATGGTTCCATCCTTAATTTTTTAGTAATTAATATATATTTGACTCTATTAATAGTTACAAATTTATATGTTCTTATCATTGAATATTATTTTATCTTTAATTTAAAATTATTTAATCGCATAATCATACACATCAAATATATATATATATTATTTATATATTTAAAATAGATACATATAATTTTATTGTTTTATTCAACTTTATTGGTTATTTAATTTTAGTAAAAATAATACTACACGTACATACTTTGAATATATAAATGAATATATATTTATATCTATTATCATATGATTAAGTGTTATTTTATCTTTAATTTAAAATCTCTAAATTATTTAATGATATATATAAATATATATTTATTTATTTGTATATTCAAAATAAATACGTATAATTTTATTATTTTAATAATTTCAACCAAACAAATATCTCCTTACCAAAGATCATAAAGAAGCCCCAGTTCATTATTTAATACATGTATCTTTATAAGTGATATAATATGTATTAATAATAAATATTTATTAAAGTATAGTATAATTCAAAATGTCTCCGATCCATCCTATCCATCAGCCGTGGATGTTTGCCACCTAAGCCTGCCCTTTATGACGTCGTCATGGGGCTGTTTCCAAGTATGTAGTCTACCTGTAAAAGTTAATGTTACGAAGAGATTAGAGATCTCTGTCAGCATTACGAAAATTCATCTGACCCTGCTATATATACCCATGATTTTGCCAAGGCAGTGATCTTAGAGGCAGTTAAATGCACAGAACCACGTTGGACTCCTCCATGGATGGTAATGTGATCGACTTTTGAAAAATGAGGCCAATTTTTGAAAATATCAGTTGTAATGAGAGAGTGAGCCCATTTCTTAGGTGATGATGTTGGGATAATATGCACATGGTAATGGACCTCCATGAACATTAAGATTGGCCATGAGGCAACAAAGAAGACATAAAGGCTTTTAATTGAGCAAGTGCATTCTCATTAATTGAGCAATCTAATGCTAAAATTCATACAAGTAGACAAAATCTTTAGGAGTAAGACCAGGACAATTAGTTAGCACAGAAGAATTGAGTTGAATTGTTCATGCTTCAAGTAGCGCACTTCTTATCAGCCTACAAAACCCGCACCAGATCTTGAAAGCAATCCTCTTCTAGAGAATACTGCAACCGGAACAATCCAATGCTAAGTAAGAAGACCTCTTAACTTGAAACCTTAAAGAAGACTGTCTGCAATCCACTCCATAGGAATCTACAGGATAAGATGCTTACAACTGGAAGGTGCCTAATTCAAGACCATGTATTGTCAGAAGTACCTTGCGTTCACTGACCCATTCCAACCGATATGAGAGGTCAAGATTATGAATCAATAATTTCAAACTTTCTGCATGGTTCAAGCTCTTTGCATTCTCCTATAAAAAGAATAATGCAAATATTATGCTTCAGAAGGAACAGTAAGAGGGATGTTTAGATGGTTAACATAGTGAAAAGAATCCAAAGCAAATGTTCAACTAGGTACAAGCTATTTGCGAGTATTATAATACTAGCAAATTTTAGAAGAAATAAAATTATTTCCCATTGTCTTTGCTGTTGAACAGACTTCTAATCTGAATAATTTCAGAAGATTACATGAAAATACTTCAATATTTCTACTTTACGGTTCACATATTTTTAATAAACAAAACCACCATGTCCAAACAGACACCATGCACCTTGTAAATATTATAGTTGAATTGTTCAGCGGTGGCACAATTCAATCAAAGCCAACAAGACGGACCAGAAGGTATGTTGTTAATATCTAATGGTATCAATTAATGCTAATATCAACAAAAGAAAATTACCTGCAAAGTGGCCTCTTTATCATGTCCCATGACGCTTGCCATTATGCTAGACCTAGAAGTATTTGGTGAGAATCCCTCCCATGGAGGGACAAATATAAGTTTGGTGCATTGAACAGGAACTAAGTTTCGGCTCAGTTTCTCCCACCATACAGTTCCCAATGACCACCATCTAATCATCAAACCATGCTCGGAAAAAGCAACCAGTCCCTGAGATTTTCCAGAGAAAGACACCATCAGACCAACATATTGGAATTCAACCCTAGTTAAAGGATATTAATTATCAATTTGGAAGGTTTTTACTATCCACAATATCCATGACAAACTTAACATGCAGAAGTTGATTGAAAACATGGTATGAAGTATGCACTAAACAATTTGATTAGCGCAAGAATTGAAGTCCTTACCATGCTGTCTTTCTACTAAATAAAGAAAACTAGTATATCAGCCATTTGAATTTGATAAAGTCAAGATCTAATTACAATAAAACTTTCTTCTGCCATGTGAATGGCTATACGTGCACATGCACATGAAAATTATCTCACAAATTAACAAGGTTTTTCATGGCATCAGATAACATGGTCTATGGGTGTTTATTGGGCCTTAAACTAATTAGATGTACCTCTCCATCTGGTGAAAAGCCCAGTGCTGAAACTGCAGAAGTTACCATTGTTTCTGATGTTCCTGAAAGCAAACTTGGAAGTCCAGGAGGTCCACTTGCATCCAAAACTTTTAATTTTGTCACACTACATTCAGAAATCAACGATACACTGAGTTCAAGCAAAAGTTACATCTTTCATTATCCCAAAGGGAAGACGCAAACAAGCAGGACAGTTAAAACAATTCAATAATTTAGCATTTGAAACAACCCAGATTCTAAAGGAAACCTTTTTATACCTTTGCATGTCATATACTTGTATGCTTGCATTCTTAATCTCTCCAATTGCATCACCAACAGCCAATTTAGTCGATGTGTCATTCAGGGCTACCATAGGAAATACACGTGCAATTTCCTTTAATACTGTCATTGAACTTTGAAGGCAAGTTCTGCGCATGACTGAGTTTCCAGGGTCCATAGTTTGTAAAATGAAGTTAACCACCTGCAATTCTGTCCAAATGTCACATAAAGATTAAAAGTAAAATGTGATTTGAGTTCTTTAAATAATTTTCTAGTATTGTACCCATATTATTACAATGAAAACATGGTTAAACCAAAAACAAAAGCAGAAAAAATCTTTGGGGAACTAAGAAAATCAATGCCCAAATTTATGGTAAAACACAAGAAAACTAATAATAGGATAAACAAAGAAAGAAAAACTGATTAAAAGCAAAAATCTTACAGACCAGAATGTAGATGCCCTTCTTGGAGTTCAATACAAACTTTTTCATATATATTTCTAATTTATTATGCATCAGAGGCTGACAAGGTGTTGCTTAATTGAATTAGCTCTGCTGACCTTATCAAGGTACTGAGCCAAGCTTCTTGGAGAACCACGCAAAACCCTGACGACAGTCATGAGAGATACCAGATGAACAGGTGAATCAGAAGCGGTAGACCAGATTTGGCTTTCTACTACATTAAAAAAACCCTGTATATCAGCCATTGCTAGACTTGGAAGAAGAGTTCCAACCAAGGTCTCCCGAATTGATGCCGGTACAGCTGGATGTTCTCCAGATGAGTTAACCGATGGACTACTTACACACTCTATCTGGAAGAATATGTCTCCAATTAGATGAGGTATTTCAGAAACAATGCACGTCTTCCATGTACTCTCCATACCTTCTGCAAGAAGCTCTGCAGCAGTGGAACTATATTTCTCATTCATTGCCATAACCAGTTTCATCAGCGGATGTACAACCAGCATGGCAAGAGTTGGTTTCACAAGGCTAGGGTACCAAATAGCCAATGCTGCTGCAACAATGATATGAGAAGTCATTGCATCTTGAATTGTTCCTCCAACACAAGAAATCCAATCTTGCACTTCAAATGATTCTAGCCATGCAAGTAATTTAGATTCATCAACCTGAGAAATCCCCTGTGAGTCTGGAGACAATTCAGAATCTGATACATTATTAAATGTTACTTCTCTGTTTGATATATAATGTTCACCATCTCCGGCTGTAGATAGAGGCCCCACAAGTTTTGCATCCCCAGCTGCTTTTTGATTACGTAGGGGGAGAGGAACTGCTCTGGAAGCAGCACAGTGGAATAAAGAGCGTGCAGCCATACGTACATGTTCACTTTCATCTTGCCAGAAACTCACTAATAGCTGTCAAGAGGGAAGCAAACAGTGGAAAAAATAACATAGATTAAAACCACAACCAATGCACACAGAACCTTGTCAACCATGTTATTGTAGATTACAAAAACAATTATGCATGAAATAAGTTTCTGACTTAGGTCATACAACAAAGACAATCAACTAATAAAGGATAGTGAAAGGCAAAATCAGTAGTACAAGATGCAACCTGAAGTAAAGGCGGCTTTATGTCAGGAAATTTTTCAGCAAAATTACGAGTGTAGAAGGCTGCTAATGCACTGCAAAAACCAATCAGAAAAAGTGTCAGAAATATTTCTGATAAAGGGTACATGGTTTTAATCAATGGACAAGACCAGGATTGCTCATTCTGCAAACATCTTAAAACCTGCTAGCTGTAGAACTGGAGTGAGACAAGTTAATCATACGTTGTGCAAGGGACACCATTGTCAATGACCTCATTGCACAGAACTCTGATGATGATTTCCAAAGCTGATATGCCAATCAAAATCTCAGGGAAAGTTAAAGTTAAGTCAAACGACGAAAAGAAAAAAAATCCTATATCCAAAAATTTTTATCAAAAGTACCTCAAGAGTAGCTCTCAAACCAGGGAAAGTCAATGTTAAAGATCCCTTTTCCCCTTGCAAACCAGCTGCTAAAATAAAGTTTTCTGGTCTCTTAAGCTTCATGTCAGTTATTAGCAACTTATCGAGTTCCCGATCAGCATTCCATAAATGCAACAATGACAAGCTAAAACGTAGCATGTACTCTTCAAGTGACCTAACCCAGGAATGTTCTTCAGTGGTATTAGTCGATGAACCATGAATATCAGAACCATCATCAGTTATATGGTGGGGGCTTGTTTTCCCAGTTTCCTGTTTCTTCACATTGACAATTTCTGGTTTATTTATGCTCTTTGCACTGGACTCATGCTTTTGATGAGGAAACATGAATGATGCAAGGTCAAAGCTCAAAGCAGCAATTCCAGGATATGGGCAAGAGCACTTGATGAGTTGCTTTTTCCTTTGACGTTCAAAGGGTGAATTTGCAGATACTTTTCCTATATTTCCTCTGGACGAAGTATTGGACTCAGTTATATTAGACAATGTGATCTCTCTCTCATCTTCATGTACTGGAAAAAGTAAAGATGAAACTGAGGTATTCCCATTTAACACAGAGCCAGAAACTGAATTCATACTGATGCCTTTACAGAAATGATCAAACATTGAATGAGAAGCTGTTCCACGAAGGACTCGCTCTCGAGCACCTGTCTTCACATCCCAAATGTATAAAACATCAATAGCTTCAGATGTTCTTGAATGATCCTGACAAAGGCAAGCAATATAACCTCTTGGACCATCCCAAACAACTTTTGCAGGATAGTTTGGATGTCCAGGAAACATTCTCTCCAACCGCAAAGTCTCAAGAGAAGTAAGAGCAACGGAAAAGTCCTCACTGACAGACAGAAAGCAGTCACTCCATGGTTGTTCAGTCCGTGGAGGGCAAAAAATTATTTGGCGAACAGGAGACACATGATGGTGCATGACTGTGATAAGATTGCCAGTGCCAAGATCCCATATACGAATCGTGCAATCCGTGCTTCCAGAAACAAGAACCTGATTGAAATTCCATCCTTTGGCAGTGCCAACCATCCGATGTGCAGCCAAACATAATATAGCACCACTGTGTCCTGACAAACTTTGCCTGGATACAGGTGAATCCACTACTTGGTGAGGACTTGTATCAGGAGAATCAAGGTCGTCAAAGTAATCAAAATGTACAATCTCTATCTCACCAGTCCAGAAGCCATAAACAATAGCATAAGGAGCATAGAAATTTTCAGAAATAACCATAGAAGAAGATACAACCTTTTCCTTGGACACAAAACTCTCACTTCCACTATCTGCTGGTCTATTATTTGCATTTTTTTCACAAGGAACACTATTTTGCCAAGAAATTAAATTAGTTTTATCACCGCCAAAGCCCTCATTTTCACAAAGCAAAGTAGATTCAGTAATCCATTCAATAAAAGAAATGCCTTTCCCAACCATTCTGCTCTGTGGGCAGAGCTTTCCATGGCCATCATGTTTCTGATGTAAGGACCAAACCGTGACATGTGGTCTCCACTGTGAAAGCTCTTGAGCATGAAAGCAAACTGATTCAATACGTAGAAGGTAAAGGCTAATTTGAAGGAAAGAAATGGAATATCTGACATCAGAGGGATAAGTAACAGCTGGGATCTCACAATGAAGATCACACTTAAATGTGTCATTTATATATGATATAACATAAATAACTGCAAATCCTCTATCATTCCACACTGCAAAATATTCAGAAAATGATTTGTGAGCTTCTTTGATCTCCACAGTTTTCGCAGCATCACCACTTTCAAGAAACATGCTCCCTATAACATATGAGTTAGCAGACTCACCAACAAGACAAAAGTGACTGTCCACTAAAGAAATCTCTCCAATTGTACTACCACTTTCCAACAGCCTAAATATGCAGCGATCTTTTAATACAAGGGCAATAATATTCCCACAGGTTGCAACCGACACAAACTGTCCTCCCTCAACCAACCCATCTGTCCAAACAGCCATATCCAACTGTGAAGATTTTTGTTCAATCCAGTCCCCCCCTCCCCATCTGGTTGGGACTCCTTTGATATTGGAACCAATTGCAACCTACCAAAAGAATCAACCAAAAGTGCAGAATGCTTCTCCCTATCCTCACCCAATGCAACTACAGCCATAAACTTCAAATTACATATAGATAAATTGCCATGAAAAACAGTTTGAACTATGGTAAGTCCATAAGTATCAACAATAACCACAGCACACTTAGGTGGTTTCCTATTTTGAACCTCTTCCTCCCCTTCAACTGAATCGAAAGAATGATGGTCAGATAATCGACTAGCATCATTATAACAACATCCAATACAGACATATCGTGGGCTCAAGGGCAGTCTACAAACAGTTGACGGACTGCCAACCCAGGGGGGCAATTTTCTTCTACGTCTACAATGTCCACTGCTTCTACTCCACACACACAACCCACCATCAGTACACGCACTTATTAATAAGCCATTATCTAAGCAAGAGTTTGCCGCAACATTACTTGACTCTTCTCCTGGAACTACAGTAGGATAACAAATACCAAGATCGGCAATAGGCGCAGCATGCCCACACAACATGGCAACCGGTTTAATCTCCTTCAATTAAAATTTAAATTCAAAACAAAATCAAACCTTGACAAAACATTCAGTTAACAATTCTCATTCCGAAAAACTAAGAAAATGCGGGAAGCACATAAAATAATACAATTTAAATCTAGAAAGAAAATAGTTATGTAACGGAATGAGTTGAATTACCAAGTTGGAATTGGAGTCGTCGGAGGAAACGGCCCACCAGAGGATGGAGCCATCGGATCCGCCGGTGTAGAGAGTTGGGGGTTCAGTGAGTGCTGCGGTGGCTGTGACTCGGTGAGACGGCGGCGTACCCGACCAAATAGAGGCCACGGATCGGCACTTCATGGCCGGAGCTTGTTAGCACATGCAACTCAGAATCAGAGTGCAGTGAGTGCGCTAGTGCGGCCGAGTTTATGTTCCGTCTACTTCATTGGCCGTTAAAAGATACCGGAGTTACTGAGCCGTTAAGGCTGCATTTGGCATCGGTTATTGACTTATGATGTATATATATAAAATGGATAAAACAATTTAGCCGACAAACAAATATTTATAATTCCGTCGTATAAATTACAATAATAATAATAATAATAATAATAATAATAATAATATCACTAACACAAATAATTATTTATTTACGTGTGTTATTATATAATTATATAATTTTAAAGTAATGATAAAATAACACTTAATTATAAAATTATATATATAAATATATATCTATTTGTATATTTAAAATAAATACGTATAATATTATTTTACAAATTAATATTATAGTAAAACATTTTTATTATGTAACTATTTAATTTTTTTTCATTTTTAAATTACTTTGTTTTGTTGGAACACTTAAATATCACTTTGATTAAAACAATAAAATAATATACACAATTTTTATATATAATTTTAAACATAAATAATAATATATTATAATATAATTAAATATTATTTTATATTTAATATTTAATTATTTAATCATATAATAATAAATCATTATTTATATATAAAATTACATATACTCATAAAACATTTGATATCCATTAAAGTGAATAAATTACACATTTTCACTCAAATTTTAAGTATATTAACTAAAAAAAATACTGATTTTACTTTTAAAATTGTTCTATCTCCTCAATTTAACAAAATTTTTAAGTAGTTATTTGTATATTAGGTTTGTCATTAACACTCTTTTTCCACTCTCTCCATTTTTCCCTTACAGGTTGCTTTCGTAAATTCATGTAGGTGACAATTATGATGGGTTCGGATAGACAACTATTTTTTTAGTGAATTTGTGTTTAGATAGGTGGCAATCATAACTAGGGATGGCATAAAAAAGGGATGAGAAGGAAATCTCAATTTCGTCCTGTCCTGTTTCTATCTCTTTAAAGGATATCAATCTTCATCTCCGTTATAAAGATAAAAATGATTCTTCGTTTCTTTCTTACAAAAATAAATCCCCTCTCCGTCATTACAAGAAAAAATCCTCTTCTCCTACCCTCAAAGAAAAATTTTCTTCTCATATATTTTAAACACAATATAAATATATTAAATAATAAAATTAAGTAAAATTAAAATCAATCCACTATTTTAAATATCACAAATATAATATATTAACCACTTTAATATGTATAACAAAAACTTAAATATATTTAAAAAACATAAATACTCTAAAACTATACAAATATGTTAATATTTTAAATAAATATATTAATATAAAAAGACGTAGATGAGACAAGGGTAAGGCGGGATAAGGAAGAGACATATGTATCCCGTCCTCAATTAGTCCCCGATTGTAAAAAATTTAGAGACATATATATCCTGTCCTCAATTAGTCCCCGATTGTAAAAAATTTTTTGATCCTTACCTCCGTCATTTTTTCTCGTTTCTATTAAAAAATTTCTCCTCTATTAAAATCAGAGTCAAAACATCTAAAATTAGATCAAAATTATCATCTTTAATTGTGAAGACTAGGGACTTGACCACACTAACTCACTCTATGCCGACACAATTTGATAAAATAAAAAAATTTGTTGTTTAAATTTCAAAAATCAAACTTTCACCCATCATCCATTTGCTAGAGAATTACGCCTAATTTGTTTTATAAATAATTGTTTTAACTTTTATTAAAATTACAAAACTACTAATACAAATGTCAAATTACTAATATGTTTTTAACAGTATAAAAATTTATCACTTATATTTTACCTTTTAAAATATTAAAACTCTAACCAAATTTAAAATTTTGTTATTTTTTTCAGATTTCTAAATAAAATTTTAAAAATACCCGAATCTAGAGTCGACCAATCTTCCACCCTTTTGATAACTTTTTTTATTGAGCCAAACTCAATCTTAAGTTTTTCATTTTGTATTCGGGCGGAATCCAAACTGACTTTGGACTTGACTCATGTGGAATGGCTACTGGCTCTCCATCATCAGGTTTACCGGAGCAAGAATAGTATTGAAAACATTTATCTGAAATACACAAATCAAAAACGTGATTGCAGAAGCCACATTAGTGAAAGTCTTATCTGGTCTTGAACATAATACTATAATTGAAAACGAACATAAAAGATAGGAAACATCCCCTGAAGTTTATTAACATTATGGTCCCATCCCAAGCCTCACAATCAGGAGTCAGGACTCTCTGCGAGATGGTCACCAACTGGTTCCTTCAAGTCTGAAAAACAACAAATTCTGAAGGTCAAAAGTAGAAAGGAAAACAACATTAGTAACGAAAAAAACACCTAATTACACATCCCCGTACTTAATATAAATATTGAAAACTGACGTAAGACATTTTTATAGGGAAGATCCAGATATTTTTCAAGTCACAAAAATTTCAAATATTTCAACAAAATAGCCCACCTCCCATCCAAGAAACACTTCATCAGGCCGCGAAGCACACCTCTTATCATACTTTAGAGATCAATGCAGCCCCATGGAATATACATATAACAACGTACCTGCAACAATTGAAGATCCACACCGTAATTAACTCATTCAATTAAACAAGTTTCCATTTAAAAAAAAAAAAGAAAAGATGGCCATACCCTATAAATATATACAGCCTCCTGATGTCAACCCTTCAACACCTTACAAGCCTGATACATTAATTCTTCCCCAGATCAGTTTCAGTATTTGGATTATTTTGTACTTGAGGAATATGGGCTTTCCTACTATTTGAAAGATATCCTTGCAAGTGAGGCAGAGCAGTAGACAGGGAAGACTTTTGCAGGTGTGGCGGAGCAGTAGACAGGGAAGACCCTTGCAGGTGTGGTCGAGCAGTAGAAAGGGATGACCCTCGCAGGTGTGGCGGAGTAGTAGACAGGGAAGACCGTTGCAGGTGGGGTGGAGCAGTAGACAGGGAAGTTGGATTGGAAAGTGATCTTGCTACTTGAGTTGGTTGGGTTGGCTGGATCATTAGCTGGCTAAGAGCAGCAGAATATGCCCGACCAGAGAGGCTTCCTCGCATTCGACCTGTGGGCTGCCAATTTTGCTCTGAAGGAGACTCTGCTAAATTCTCAGCTCTAACTTGTTGCAACAGTCCTCCAGTGTTCACTCTTTGCTCACCTACTGATGCCCTAGCACCCTCTGCATTGACTTGATTTGTAGGCCCATTTCTGGATGTTTGAACTTGAACTGGCACAGTTGGTGGCTGTCTAGTCATCTGGTTTGAAATTCTACCAGCTACAGGAGCAGAAACCATACCCCTGGCACGTTGGGTACTCCCATTACCTGCTATATGGCCAACCCCTCCTGGGGCACTCCCTTGCTGAGTTGGAGTTCTAGAAAGAGGTGATGGCAATTGGGTCATCCTGGGGGATTGACTCATGGATTGAGACATCCTCATGTTCGGAGTTTGCTGCTGGTGTAAACTCTGGTTTTCAGTTGGAAGACCAGAAGAGGCTTGGTAAGCACCTGTAGATAGACGCAGAGCTGGAAGGCCAACAACCTATTGAACATATAAATCTAGATTATTCCAATTCTTTAGGAAACATGGAAGACTCAGAAAGAAAGTACAACAATTAAATCTTATTCCGATAGACACAAAAAGGGGAAACCAACAGCTCAATTAGCTCAAATCACAAAATAATTGGTGTAAGGAAAATTCAACTGAAATTGACAATTGCCGAAATCAAAACCAATTTTGGGATCTTGAATTTAACTGCAGCAATAAATTAGAATAAGTACAAGGAATAAATGAAAATAAATCTAACCTTTGCTGCAGACTGATGCAGCAATGAAGATGAATCTATATCTGGCCCCAAAACTGAATTTATTGGGGATCTAGAGAACTGCTGCTGTTGCTCCATATCACTATAACCATTTCTGACACACGGGGCAGTCTGAGAAACAAGGGAAGAGCTGCTATAACTGTGTCCAACAGATAGGGTACGCTGAGAAGCAAGGGAAGATCCATTTGGGGTAACAAAATTAAAATTAGTTCCTGATCTTTGTTGTGGAGATGGTGTCAGGGATTGAGCTGGGAGAGCCTGAATTGCTATTGGAGTTCGGTTTATATTTCTGCTTGGTGACAACCTCCCATATTCATGGTTGTTCACAAACTGTGACTGTTGTAACTGCATATCATTTGGAGCAGAATCTTGGCTTTGAATTACAGGAGTTGTCAGATTATTGTAGCCCAGAGCCTCTGTTTCCTGATTAAGTGCGTGAGATATAGCATCAGTTATTACAGGAGAAATAGCATCAGGTAACAGAGGAGACATCATAAAATTGGCAGTAGCAGGCACAGAAATGCCACCAACACTATATAAAATTCCAGTCCAGAAGTCATCCTCTCTTTGGGAAACGACATTTTGATTAACTCCAACAGTATTGTTCAACTCTGATGGCCTAGTTATATTGGTAGGAACAGGTTGACTTTGTAAATCAGTGAGGATAGGTTTTCTATCTTCAGTTTCATCATAGATCATTGCATCAATCTCGTTGTCTGCCTCTGTGAGATCTATAACATTAGAACATGAATTCTGGACACCAGGAGGATCTTGCTGCTCCAAGCCTTCGTTCTCACCACTGAGGATCTTATCATGTGCCTGATTCATGTTGTCATCACTTTCCAGGTCAGCTTTCCATGATCCATCTGAGGAGATAATTACATCAACAACATTTTTTCCTACTTCTCTCAGGACCTGGGAAAAAAGACAGCAGGTTTAACAGTTAAGATGGTAAAATACCAAATGGTGAAAAACACAATTTTGCAGCTACTTGCCTGAACCATATTTTGATCAACACGTATATTAGTGTAGCAAACATGCTGATTGCAGTGCGGACAGCGCCAGGATGGTCTTCTCGAATTTATATTGACAAAATTACTAAAATCAAAACACTGCAGCAAACAGAAATCAAAGACTGACACTACTACACAAAAATAGAGAGAGAGAGAGGGTAAAATGATAACCATGACAAAATTTTAAAATTATTGTAAAGAATTCTAATATGGTAGTTCTAAATTTGAGTATCTCATAATAACTTACATATAAAATTACATAATCATAAGCCCAGTCAGTAAAACCAGATAGGCCCAGCAATTTGTAAAACACAGATTCAAATCACTGTGAAACTGTTAACATTACTACGGTTTCCTGGATAGCTGTGGTTTCTTGAGATAGTGTCATAACATATGGCACACATACCTGAAGATGTTTACAAGCTTTCCCTTTGACAGGTGTTCTGATACGTGTATAACTGTCAAGACAGAGAGCTGGTTAATAACAGAGCACATAAATTTATCCCATAGAAGAACAATAGTAAACATCACGTGGCAAATGTTAACAGAGTAGAATTTACACACCAAAACAACATGCTTAAATAGAGCCCATAGAAGAACAATAGAAAACATCATGATGCAATATTCTGTAGACATCTCATAATTGGTTAAACATAATGGGTAGTCCAATTCATCATATAGCCCAGTAGGATAGGAAGGGAACCTTTTCCCCCCTTTGTTAAGAAAGAAGAAACTATATATACATAAATAGTCTAACAGGGTAATGGAGGCTCCAGAGGGATGGGGGGAAGGTGCAGCACATATATTACTTTCCCTTTCAAAAAAAGATACCCCCATATTCAGTACCATATTGCTACCAGTTAGAATCAACATAACCAACCCCAATCATATCAGTTTTTTACAGATGGAATAAATGCCTGATCCACCTCTTATTTTACTATCTTAGTATAATTTTTGTATAAAAATATTAAAAATTAACTTTTATTCACACATTGTAAGCACAATAAATGTCCTAGAACTTGGACCATGGAATCATATGATATCTTTAGATGCAAGTGCCCCCCAAATTACCAAAGGTTATAATGTTGGTAGTTTTGAAAATTAACAAGGAAAAAAAAAGTAAATGAGAATAAATGGCTGCATCATAGCATACCTTATTGGACAATTAAGTGAAACTCTTGATGGCCCCTCAATTACGTCAGAGTCTAATGCACCAAAAAGAAATAAATTTAAGAAAAATTAAAAAAAAATTAATAGTATGCATGCAGAAGTCAAATTCATGATGACAGAAAATCAATGGCATGTCATGGCAGGATCGGCCCCTTAACTTTATACATTTTTTCATCAAATTTAAACCTTTGTATTAAAGAATAATGAAGGATGAGGACAAGAAATTATCTATTTTAATGACTGATCAAGGATTTTCATGTTTTATTTTTCACTCTTATCCCCATTAACTACTAACAAAATAACCATGATCTAACTTGGTTCAACTTAAAATAAAAATTAGCATCAAATTTGCATATGACCAAGGCTAACATATTGCAATATTCATAGAAAAGAAGAAATTACTTTTATGAAGTTTATTTCAACATCAATGAAAAAGACACCAAAAAATAAGTTAAAAAGACCTCTGAGGTTCCAGGAAAGAGAGAGAAAACAGAGAAGTAAAGATGTGAGAGAAAGAACAGAATCATTACATGCAATAATATAGTAATCGTGGGTATTTTTTCCAATGTCATTAAACTTCCTCTTCCAAAACCATTCTGTCCATGTCACTATATCTAAGCCATAGATCATTCTTTAAACCAAAAGATTAAATTTGATGTAAGAATATGATAAAGCTATTACATTTTTCTTGTTCCATGTCTAATTTCTTTCTCTTTCCCTTTTGCATACCTGAATCTTTTACAGCGATATCAGACTGAACATAATCTTGCAGTGAGGAAGTATCAAGTGATGGTTCCATACTCATAAAAGCAACAGCTACAATATAGTGACCTTTAAAACAATTACACTCTCCGTCAAAGCAGTGTTACAAACTGAACAAAAATGTATGGACATAGGAAACTTGTGTCAAGCATACCATTGAACTGACCCACTGCTTGAAGAAGATTTGTTCCATATTTAAGCATTGCAGTTACATTTGTTGGCAACTGTGGCCCCGGATCCTGAAGGACAAGTACAAAAGAAAAGTACAATTAAGTCTATGGTACATGTGCATCAGGTGCTGTTATATGCACAAACGGATGTCAAGTGTACTAGCACAAACCATCAACACATTAGTTCTTCTATCAACTCCCTTTCCATTCAAAAGAAAGCTACAGAAGGTATACCGAAAGTGATCAGAATAAAATGAAAGAAATCCACAAGACAAAAATGAATTTAAATGAATGGTTTATACTTTGCTTCTTGGGGACTTATGATACAAGCAGAAGTCTCTATATTATCCGTTTGTGCGACAAATAACCGCTGCAAACAAAATGGAAAAGCAAAAACATAAAAAGGTTGAAATACATGATGATACCAAAAAAACATAAATACTCCAATTGTGAAAGGCCTGCATGTAGATATTTGAAAATTGTATAATTGTTTGCATCCAGTACTCATGAAGACACAGCACATTTGTTCTGTTACTTGGATCTTCACTTCATCAAGAAGAGATAGTGTCAGATGCCATGATACTGGACATCCAAAGGCCCCATTTAATGAAGAAATTTCACTTCATCAAGAAACATCCATGTTGCATACTGTCTCATACATAACAGTATCACACAACTTCAACTTATAACATAGATGTATTGTGCCAGAAAAGGAAAAAGAGTATCAGACAGAACTCCCAAATCTCTAGGCAGAAAAACACATTCAAGAGACATACACAAAAAGGCAAAACATAGACGAAAGATATGGCATAATTTCATCCATTGACACAGTAAAGACTCCACCAATATTTAATTTACATTAAGCTAAAAAAGATTGTCACACAAATTGCAATATAGTTTTCAGGACATGTACTGCACTCTTTACCAGGCTTTGAGAATCTTATTACATAAGATATGCTTACTATTTCGGAAGGAGAATGTACTGTCCTCTTTGAGATAGCAAAATCGATCATGTATGCCCCATATCCAGGCTGCAAAGAAAGAAAAATCAATCCTTGTTTCAAGGAAACAAACGATTTTAAAGAAGCTAAGGAGGAAAATGCTTTCCTGTGGAGTACAGACGAATTTTATGGTTCTCTATATCCATTAGTCCCTAATAATCCATAAATACTTCCCTTTCGTTATAAAACTTAGGATGCTCTAATTGTATATAACTTTAGTGTTTTTTATTGTGTTGACAAGTGTGATCCTTTGGGATTAGGTGGTTAGGTGTTCTCTGAGCAATCAACAATAGGTAAGTGAAACTAAGCTCCACTCAACCTAACTTCCAAAAAATTAAATATATATAAGTTGAATTGACATGAGAAACCACCTTAACTTCAAGAGAAGCAAGCATCGGCCCCATCTTCATTTGTGGATAAAACCTGTGCAGAGAAGACAGAAAATTAGAGCTTTCAAAAAATATACTAAACATGTCAAAATATTCTGATTTATACTGTGAACAGAAATACCAATATTAGAAATACCCACAATTATCACATCCATCCAATGAAATAGAAATGATAGTAAAATCAGATGGCTTTAACAACAATTCAAAGGGCATATAAATATCATCATAATAGAAAAATACTGATAGAACTCGGCAGGCTTATGTGGTACAGTGGGAAATGAATCTTTATTCCTATGACTTGAACAATAACCAAACACTCCATTTAGGTGTCTAAAGAAGGTCACACAACACGTATAAATTAGCAAAGACAGCTGACATAAGTTGCTTAGGTTACAGAAAAAGTGAGTATACCTACTTGTAGCAGCTAGAGCTCCAAAATCTGAAGAAAAGTTATCTTGGAACTAAGCTACAAGCCCGGTACTATTAAGCAGATATCAATTACAAGGAAAAATTAACTGAACAACATCAAAACAAATTCGTAATAAATGTAAAGACTATGAAACATGAGACACAAAGGACTCCTACATGGTCATAATTGTTGAGATAGTGGAAACCAAATTGCTTGGACCTGCTTTAATATCTCCATGTCTTGAGAAGCCACTCCCTATCTAAATGATCAGAAAGATAACAATTAGCAATAATAATTTAATAAATGTGCATTAACAAAAAGCATTCCTTATGAGATATATTAGTAGCAAACCTCATCAGCAAGGGTAAGAAGCTCTTGACTATCCATGTCTGAAAACCATCCCATCTTACAAGCATTCTACCATAAAAAACAACACCAATTGGGGCATTCATCAACAATTAATTACAAGTATAAACATAAAGAAACAACTTATATCACCAACAATAAAGACCAACCTTACATATGTCAGGCAGTGACAGATATTAGTAGTAGTATGCATAAAAACACGTACAAACAAATTGTAATGTCTTTCAACCAAAACAAAGAAAAGAAACTAATTCAACAGTAATGAACACAAAAAATGCATCCCACACCAACATGGTTCACATGCAGAGGAAGAAAGCAAAAAACAGAAAAAGGAATAGAACATTCTTCAAAATGCTGCCAAAAAAATCTCTTGCATTAGAATAAGAATAAGTGATCTAATGATCAAACCCTTTCCATAAGTATTTAGAATACCTAATGTATGACCATAAGTCTTCCTTTAAATACGTATCTTAAGAGCACGAGGAAGATAAAAATATAAAACTTTAAGTAAACTTATTTCTTCTAGACTTTAAGTATCCAATACCAGAAATTTTTTAATTTTTAAAAAGAAGCACCAAAAAGCAAAATAAAAGCATTCAAATAACATGTCATTAACCCCAATAAAAAAATAACTTGAGAAAATGTAACATTCAAGTATGCACACTGTTAGAATATCAGAGAGATTTCCATTCAATCAACCCAAATCACTAAAAAAAAATAAGATTTTATATGTCCATCTTTCTCAGTCATGTATATAATAACCCAGAAGAATAATTTATCACTGTAGTCCAATTGTCCAGAACACTCTTTCTATGTAAAACATGCTGAAAGCCAGCCAGCCAGCCTTAAGTTAGGTGGAAATTAAAAAATTGCACAACATGGCATCTCTAATTTAACTTGATTGTGTCTAAGTCTTAAACAGCAAATTGCAGCACTTAAACACACCTTAACTGAGATCATCAGCACCATAATAGCACCTTTCAGCAAGAGAGTACTCCTCTGTTGGCATACCTACATACACACAATAAGAAATGAGAGCTTTTTAAACACAAGTATTACAGAAAGACAGTGATGCAAAACTGAGAGGGAAGAAAAAAGGTTAAATAGCAATCGCCACAGACATAAACATGAAACAATATCTAGCAAATACTAAATATATAGTAAAGTAGGGCGGACCTGAACCCAGCTGGTTGGTTTGGCTTGAATTCGTTTAAGTTGAACTCGAGTTGAGTTTGAGCTAGGAGGAGTAGCTTGTTTTTTAAACTAAATTGAACTCGAGTTAGAGAGAGTTTGGCTCAGTCCAACTCACGAGCCAGATAGATAACTCGATTCGGTTCAAACTTAGTTTGTGGCTCGATTTGAGTTATATCAAACAATTGGCAAAACAACCAAGTAAAACGACATCGTTTTATTAATAAGCCGCAAACTCAAACCATAAATCCAAACCATGGATTCAAGCTAAACTTGAGCTGAACCACTTTCCATTTGACTTGACAAGTTGAACCAAACTAATTTTCATTCAAGCCAAACTTGAGCCAGAGGTTGTGCAAGTTCAACTTGGTCCATATTCACCCCAGCGAATGGACACATCAAGTCATGAAATAAAATGCATATTACAAGTAAAAAAATCAGAGGTCGGCAAGTATAACAAAAGAACTAACCTGTTTCAACAATTGAGGTAACTCTTGAGCTTTGACAGGAACTTCATTGTGTGCAACAGCATAATCAATCCCCCTAAATTATAAACCAGAACTGAAAATAAATTCCCCTTGTATTTAAAAAGCTATTAACTTTTTTTCTGGAGATTTCCAAACAATATAAATTCTTCTAGAACAATACGTTAGTAAAAGTACCTGGCAAGAGAGACGCAGAGATTAAAGAACTCCATGATGCCAGATTTGGTGCCGGGATGAAGAATGTGAGAAGCCAACCGCTCGGCCACGGCGGTGACTCTGACCGAGTTCACTAACGACGCCGATAGTTGATGTCCGACACCCATGCTATCTCGTTCACCACCGAAAGTGTGACACCAGGCCCAGAGCTATTTCTTTCTCTCTTTATTGCATCAATTTAAAATTGTTGCTCGGGTTTGAAGGGTATTTGAATATGCTTTAATTACGGGAGTATCAGTATGGGTGAATCGTAAATAGAACATTTATTATGTCTTGTTTGAATGAAAGTAAGCTTTATAACTTAATTGGGCATTTGTTTTGAGGTAAAAAGAAATCAATTATTCATTAATGATATTCTTTGTTTAATATTTATTATTAAAGAGAAGATTTAATAATATAAGGTATAATTTTAAATTGGTTACAATTTTATATTTTAGTAATTTATTTTGGTAATAATTATTAATTTTTAATAATAAAAAGAATATTTTGATGAGCTTGCTTTGAACCCCAAAATATTCTTACGCGCCAATAGAAAATTATTTTGCAAAAGCAATTGAAAAATACTTTGATGAGCTTGATGATCAAGGTGAGTTCAGTTTGTATTTGTATCAACTTTTGATTACAAAATTAGATATTTTATCGTTAATTCAAAATCACTTATAATATCATTTAAATTTTAATGATATATTATTATGTGATTAGATATTAATTCACCGATTAATTTAAAAACATTTGTGATATCATTTAAATTTTCAGTCAAACACTAAAAGTTAAGTATGTATAATCCATTGTAATATAAATGAATGAGATGTGGACTCAAAGAGGTGATGATAATCAAACCATAAGGAAGAATGAGTATGAAAAACCTCAAAATTTTCTTGAGTTTTTTCGGTTGAATGGATCATGGGTAGGAATAATAATGGGGAGAGGTGAGAAAAGAATTTTAATCTTCATCCCTGTTTTTATAAGGGATATCAATACTCATTCTTAACCTGTCCCCTTTACAGGATGAAAGGATTCCCCGTTTCTTCTTGCAAAGAAAAACTCTTCCCTATCTTTGTCCTCCTAAGGAAAATTTCTTTCCTCATACTCTTTAAATATAATATAAATATATTAAATAACAAAATTAACTAAAATTAAAACCAACCTATTATTTCAAATATCATAAATATTATATATTAACCATCTTAATACACATAACAAAAATATAAATAATTTTGAAAAATATAAATAATCTAAAACTATAAAGATATATTAATATTTTCAATAAATATATTAACATAAAAGTTTGGAGACACATATATCTCGTTCTTGATTGCAAGGTATTTTTCGTTTTTTTCTCTATTTTTATTGAGAAATCTTCTTTTAGTTAGGTCAGAGAGAATTAAATACTCTAAATTCAAATTGAAATTATAATTTCTAATCATGAGGCTAGTAGTCCAAGGCTATAACTAGGATAAGCAAATTAGAGGCGCAAATGAGTTAAGTATTATTTGATTTGAACTCAATTTGATGAAGTAGACATACGGTTCGAACTCTAACTCTAACTCAACGAGCTTGGGTGTTGTCGACCCAACCTTAAATAAAAAAAATTACAATAAGTGTAACCACAGGCGCACGATTGCTACAATGGCAAATTGAAGAAGAAAAAAGTGTTAAAAGAGGAGAAAGGGTAGAATGATAAAACTGATAGGAGAGAAGAATGAATAGACTATTTTTACCCTTTTGTCTTTAAGGCAACTTGGATGGAGTTAAGATTTCAAGGGGAGAGTGTCATTTCTTAAAGCTTTGGGAGGCAAGTTGATTAAAAAGTCGTTCCTTACCCAAAGATTGTGACTTCAGAAACTATAGTTGGCTCATCTGGCAAGAGGGAAGGGAGGGGAAGGGAAGGGAATCAATTGAAAATTCCTGACTCTGTCAAGCTGTTAATGTAATGTGGGGGAAAATCAAATGTAGTGTGTCGAATTTCAAATACAAAATGCTGCCAAAAAACGCAGCTAAAACTTCAGTAATCACAATTTTTTCATATCATTAGAAAGATAAGTACCCGACTGCAAACAGAAATCAAAAGTACTGCCAAGAAAAAAGAAAGAAAAATGTTCCCTACATCCATTGCCAATCAGCAAAGTGAAGTCAGAATTCCATTTTACATAATCGAAAAACAGAAACCCCAAACTTGTACTGTCATCCGTGAACCAGCTAATTTGACAATCTTGCGTAACTCTCTGTCTTCACATTTCCCCTTAAATATCTGATAGAGATAGAGATTGATGATTTGAATCTGTGACTAGCCACGCCAAGCAGAATTGATAAAGATGAGTACAAGCACAGACATGATATATAATGACCGCAATTGTTATGCACCTCGGATCATATGATTACAGCTTCAGCAGGTAAATCATCCCTTTCCCTGAAAATAGAGTAAATGAGTTAAGATTCTGACTCTCCCTAAATTGACACATTCAAACATAGGTTGCAAAGTGAAGGGAAGACAAATTGGTAAACACGAGGACTTTAGAAATAACTGAAGATTAAATACAGCAACTAAGATCTTATTTACCTTATGAGGCGGAGTTCCTGGTCTCAACATGTTATTGCCAAATCCAATTTTCCCCTTCTTCTCAGAAGCTTTAAGGATCTGAAACGAACACGTTAATGTATCATCCACACTCATCATGGCGCCAGCATTATCAAATTCACCACAATAGTTTGGGGCAGAGAATATGGTGACCAGCTGCCGTTTTGCAAAGAACTCATAACCATCCTCCACAACCTGATGAATCATGCCCATGTAAGAACCATAAGGGAGAAACTTTAGGTCAACAATCACCAAACACACAGATGTACATGCTTGCATAGGAGCGAGAGAAAGATGAGATGATGATAAGCGTAATTAACATGGAAAATCCATGTTAAGTGATAATAGGATTCAGATAACATAAGTCTGATTTCCTGTGCTTGCCATAATTGGAAAAGAAGACTCCAGTCACATTACCTGATGAGCCCGACAGACAAGATCGAGGTCATGCTTTTCAAGAAATTCAGCAACTTTATCAGCCCCAAATGTGTATGACACACCCCTGTCATTCTCTCCCCAGCCCTCAATATCCTTATCAGGATCAGCCCATAAAAGATCACAGAGAAGGCCCTGATCAGGCACATCAACAGGGCGAGCAATATTTCTGATCTGATCTAAGTTTTTCAATCAGGAGATAACCCACCATGCATGCAAAGGATCTTTTCATCTATAAGAGCAGCAACAGGCAGACAATTAAAGCACTCAGTAAATGTCTTCCATACACGAACATTAAACCTCCTCTTGCACTCATCATAGAAACCATATATTCGGTTGATAGAAGCACACTCGTGGTTGCCCCTAAGAAGAAAGAAGTTCTCCTTATACTTGATCTTGTATGCCAGAAGCAGGCATATAGTCTCTATGCTCTGCTTACCACGATCAACGTAGTCGCCTAAAAACAAATAATTTGCTGCTGGTGGATACCCACCATACTCAAACAATCGTAGAAGATCACCAAATTGACCATGGACATCTCCTGCAAAAATTAAAATGCAAACCTTATAAATCATGGGAAGTAGATGGAAGCTTAAGAAAACAAATGGAAAAAATATTCTCATATATGTACACATGTCCACATATCACATTCTCAGTTAATATAAGAAAGAAAGAGAAAGAATCACTCTCCACTAAAAAAGAAACCTTCATGCCCAGCAGACAATTGTGAGACATAAAATTTTACACAATTCTGTTGCAAGGGAGCAGAATTTGCAGCATAATGATTGTCTTTAAGTATCCTCCACAGGGGCTTGTTAGAAATATATAATAAAAGGAGTATGCCCTTCTTGCAAAGAAAACTGTTGTCATTATCATTTGTTACACTGATCATATCCTGAAATTCAGGTTCATTCTTTATCATGCACATAACATAAGTAGAAATTCCATAACCCCAAATAAGAAAATGAACAAGGAAAACCATTCATCCCATTGCCAACCTCAATTGGTTTGAATTAATGCTTATTTTCCATATCTATGGGCACCTCTATTGTCAACGTAATATTAGAGCTCACGACTGGTTGAAACATTCCTTGTTTAATTTCTTCTTTTGATGTTGAAAAGTCTTTCTTTTCCCCTTTTAGTATCATTCAATTCAATGTCACTACTTATCACATGTTCTCCTGGAATTTCCTATTAAAGTTTAGTTCAAAAAATACAAGCCAAACCAAGCTTCTTATCGAACCATGGTTTACAGAAATAGATGCTTCCACTAACATGTAAAAAGCTTCTTAATTATTAGATGCTTTCTCTTTTATGTTTCAAATTGCTGCTTACTATTACTTACTTCGTACCTTATGTGTATTGATATTAATGCGGCACTACTGTAATATTCTCTATGCGCTAGGTTTACATCCTTTGAAGTGTTTCCAGTTCAGTTATTTGCTGGTAGAAAAGAAAAGTACTTCAAGGCACCATCAGAGTACAATGCAGCTCAAGAGGAGGAAAGAAATTTTCAGAAAGAGGATTAAGATTTTATCCAGAAAAGAAGGGATAGCTTCCTCCATTTTTATATATGCTGTGAAGGGGCCACAGAATAGATGACGTAGTCCTAATTCTTCTGTGTGTAAGTGCACGTGGCACATGTGTTGAGAGACAAAAGTTGAACATCAAGGCAGAGGGATTGCTTTCTTAAACAAGGGAGAATAAACTAAATACACATCATAACAAAGTACATTAATAGGAACCCAATTTGCCACAATTTAATCAACGACATCATTGCAAGCCAAACAAACCAAATAATGGTACTGAAATAAAAAACACCATTTTAAGTGACTGTACAAATGATGGATGAGTAACATGTTAAATAACAGGCACAATATATTAGCCAACTTACATAAACCCAAATGTTGGAATTGAAAGATCTTTTAACATATGCACTGAAAAAACTCAAGCAAATTCTTATACCAATTCAATAATCAAAACTTGTCAGTGCATACATAATATCACTTCATTTGAAAAATCGGCTATAAAATATTAAAAAGGGAGTTTTAGCAATCTCTGCGTCAGTTTTATATCTCGAGATTCTTTATAGTAATTTACTGTTTGCAATTCCATCCTCAATAAATCAGCTCAACCAGTTTTGTTAACACAAGCAATTTCTCAAAAGCAAACACCTGCTATATCACGTCACCCATATCAACTCTATTATAACCCCACAAAATATAGTTAATCAACTAATCGATATATCTACATGCTGCAGTTTCCTGTGATATTCAAATACATATATTTGCAAAAATAAATACATACAAATAACAAAGGAAAAAAACACCATGAAACCAAAAAGCACTAACTATTCAAACCGCATGAACAAATAAAGGCTTAATTTAAAAAAAATCATTTTTACCACAAATCTTTATCGGAGCTTCCAGTTCAAGCAGATTGGGCTGGCTAAGGAAGATCTCCTTGGAGGCAACACAAAGCTGTCTTATTTCAGCCTCTTGAAGCTGCACCTGCTTCGTCGTCCTACCATTCTTCGCATCAAGGAGACGTCGTATTACATCGTCAAGCACACTCTCGTCCATCAAGAACACACAAACAATCACACAATACTTAGAACTCAAAACCCTAAAACTTCAACTTTACAAAAAAAAAAAGATCGGATTCTAACGGTTACAAGATTATCTTATATCGGATTTAACAGAATCCGGTAACGGGACAAGATGTGCGCAGTAGTTTAGTGAGAGAATCGCTAGCGGCCATTTGCCGCTCGGTGGAGGAGTTGACGGAGTTTATTGAGATAGAAGCCCTAACAAATGTACATTTGAGAACCCTATGTGGATCTGCAATTAGGGAGCATGCACATTGCACGTGCGTCTCCACAGGCTCTCCCACTACGTCAACTCGTGCGTTGCCCCCTGTTGCAATTTGCAAATGATGCCATCATCATTGTATCCTATTGAGATCATATTTTTTAAAATTTTGTTAACCTTAAAGTGGATAAATAAATATAATATAATCTTTATGGTAATTAATTATTACAATTCTTATTTTCCTTTTAATTGTGAACCCTTGGATGAATCCAACGGCTATATTGATTTTGTAAATACACGGTATGCATTCATCTCATTTTTTATATTTTAAAAATAAAATAAAAATAATATTTTATAAAATGAAGTAGTTGATGCTTGATGTCCGTGAGGTCATGGTATTATATTTTGTTTAGTTTTGTCTCATGCATACTAACATTTATATTCTCAGAACGAAGCCAACTCAAGCTTTAATCAAAACCAAAAAGCTATTTTAAAAATATTTTAAATTTCATTTAAATAATTTTAACCTAAATATTTGAATCCATTAGAATTTGAACAGATGACTGAACAAAAAAAAAACACAGGATAAGAAAAGATGCAGAAATAAAATTGAAAACAATAATTTTCTCGGCAACAATATCAACTATTTAGAGTAAACCACTATAAGAATTCTATAAACATTTAACATGAAGATTATATTGAATGATTTTATCAATTGTACTAAAAAGATGATAAACCTTAAATTTTTATAAAAAATTTTTAATCTAATCTCGTATTTGATTTGACCGTAATATAAATAAAGGTGTTTTGGAGCAAAAATAAGTAAATAATGATAATGGTTTTTTAACTCAAATTTAAGCTCGACAATACGGATGAGATATAATCCTATTAAATTTTGGTAATGTAATTAACATGGTTAATGCTAATTAGACAAGCAAAATTCAGGATTATGATGTAATCACTTACCACAACTTTTTTGTGTGTTTTTAGATAAATAATTTTATAAGAAATGTTATTAATTTATTTTTGTAAGAAATCATCACAACTTTAAATTTTATTTTATTTTTTAATATTTTACTGCAAAGAGTGATTGAGTATCAAAAAGAATAGGGTTAAGTCTCGACGTCAAACTTAAAATAATATTAATTTATGCTGGCAGATTAAGTTTTGACGCATGAACATTAGGCACTGACGGCGTTACAACAGTTCAGGGGTATATCTGTCATTGCAGAATGAAGTGACTGACTGGCCACTGTTACACTACTCTGACTCATAAGTTTATCCACATATTAGAATATCACACGTGGACATAAAGGATATTTGAGTCCAATAACCCACCATCTTCAGGTAACGTGGACGATTTTAATTGGTTAAAATATAATTTTCTCTAATTAAATTGCAGGAGATTGCTCTCTTTGGTGAATAATGCCACGTCAGTACCTCAAAAGGGCAAGTTATTCGTCCTGCCAGAATAGGCTGACGCCTACCTCACCGGAATATTCCAAGCCGACGATTAATATTTTACACGCAACATCCATCTTTTCCCGAAAACTATAAATACTCATCATTCTTCCACATTTGTGCCCTAGAAATTTCGATTTTCGATTTCGCCTCCATTTGATAGCCGCAATGCTCTTCGAATTTTTCTTTTCCAAACACCGTCTGTTTCGCAAATCTCTGTCACTTTCCTTCTCAATCTCTCAGCGTACATCGCAACTAGATAGCTACAGTTGTGACAGATCGTGGTAGATTTTAGCTGCTTACCCTCAGTTTCATGTAAATTGTAATAGTTTGTTGTATTGTTGCTGTAGTTGTGTTGTACAGTGATGGATGCGATGGAGCTTGGCTATCCAGTGGATGTTCCGAAACTCATCGGATCTGATGGTTTCGGTAGAGCTAGGGTTACAGTCAACGAGGTCGAGGCCGTTGCTTGCGAGTCCAACACTCGCGTTTCGATTATTGTTAACTCTCCGATTGAACGTTGTAGTACTTTTCTTAGACCAAAAGGTTTAAATTTTGAACTTTTAATTTTTGCAGTAGTTTTTGGGTTTTGTGCTTAAACTTGATTGTTCTTAGATTTAAAATTGTAGAGCTTATTTAATGAATATTTTAATTTTTCGGTATCTTTCGGTATCTTTTTATATTATTGAGACTGTTTTTGTTGATTAATTCTAAGAATTGTATTCATGAGTCATGACTATACTATTTATTTCAATATTTGATTGTGTTATTTTCCCTGAAATGTGATTATACTTGATATATTATGCTATCCGGCAGATGTGACGAGTACTGTTAATGATTTGGAGTCAACATGGGATAAGATTCAGGAAACTGATCTTCGTAAACATGACAAACAGCTACCCAGTCCTCATGTTGAAGACTCATCTGGACAGCTGAAAAATAGGAGCGCCATTTACCCTTCATCGACTTCTAGGTCTGAAGTGCAACGAAAAACAGCAAAAGTGTCAAGAAGTGGTAACGGATATTCAAAGAGACCACGCTTGGCTCAATCAGAAGATAACATGAGCTTAGGTGGAATTGATGAGATAAAAGATATATCTGATAATGCAGGACCTCATCCTTCCACAAAATGCAATCCTCTAGGTATTATTTTTCTTCTATATGAATTAATAAAACTATTTGATCCAAACTACTTGATTATCTGGTTTAATAGAGAAAAATTGTTTAATTTCTTTTCAAGGGATCATCTTCATGATTTAGTATTACCCTCATCTCCATATTTGCAAAATTTCCTACAATTCTGTGTGCATATGTTTAGGATCTTAATTTATATCTAATAGCTTGGTGCGGTTTGTAAATAGATTTTTTTTTCATTTTTTCTTTCTCTTTTCAAGGTGCTATTCTCCATGTTGTCTTGTTGCGCTTTATGTTCAGACTTCTTAGGCATGTTGGGCATCGGCTATTTAATTTGCTGGTTATCAGTTTGTTTGATAAATTGTTTGTCCAGATGTGGTTTTTCGTAGAGTATGATTATCATATTTTGTAATATTCAAAGGCTTTTAAAATGTTAAGGGAAACTTCATATTTCTTTGCCATTTGGCTGTAATTATACTAATTACATCTTTTTCTCTCCTTTTGCTATATGTTATAGAGAAAAGTCAATCTGTGAGACAAAAGGGCAATGTTAGTGGCAAGCGAGGTGATAAGAGAAATTTCAAAGTTTCTACAAAAGGCAAATATGATTCCTTCTCCATGAGGACTGGGTTGGTGAGCTTCAGTTCAGCTGCTGGAGTGAGCAACTTTTTTGGTATGACATTAATTTAAAAAAACTATTTTTGTTAACGTTTTGTGTATGGATATGTCAATTACTGCATATCGCCCAACATAAATAAATGAATAAAACAAAAATATAAAAAGAAGCAAGATATATTTATTGCTGTGGTGCCATGAGAATGCGCTTTCTGCCATGTGGTTTAAGCTGATAGTAGAAACACTCTGTTGTAAGATCTAAGACATTAATGACAAAAACACATTCTTTTGTGCAATTTAGCTTTTAGAATTTCATCTTTAATATGAATTTCTGATTTGTCAAAATTGGTTCTTGTATATTCTACTGATGACTGAAATTCATGCATACACCATTGGGATCAATGTCAGGAGCATATGGTCTGAAGTCAGATTTAGATGATGTCACAAAGCATGTTGATGATTTGTCATTGAGAGACCTCCTTGATGGTACTTACAAGTGTCCTAGTCTAGGCAAAGACAAGCAGACAATAGCACCAAATATTAATGAAAGTTTTGTGCAATCAATTAAAAAGGCGTGCTCTATTCTTCCACTTGCAAAGCCTCCTCAGTCACAAAATTTTACTGAGATGGATAGCTGTACCAGCAAGAAACCAGTTTCCTGTCCTCCGAGCTCCATTTCATCAGTATCAAGCAGTGTTGATGTTGATAAAGGAGATTCATACACACCAAATCTATCGTCATTCAACAAGGTTTGTCATGAGAAATGACCTGGGATCCTTGATGGATGGTGTGGTTTTTTTTTTCGTTTTTGACTATATTTAGCAATAGTATGATTCACATTGATCTGACTTGAGCATTCTAGGAAACTAAAAAATGTTTTTGACCTTCGTGAAAATTTTTAGTTGTCTGACAACACCCATTTTGTTGCCTATAAATCCTTTAGTGGAATGATGAATTATTCATTAATATTTTATTAAACAAAAAAAAAAATGTTTATTAGTGGATGCATCATTTTAGTGATGTGTGTTGGGTTCTCTCAACAGCGAATCTTTAGATCCATCCTTCCCTTAACCATCATTATTTCCTTTCATTGATAGTGATTTTCATCTATGTCATCTATGTTTGATCATCCAGGAGTCTTTTAGCAAGCCTGGTACCACTACAAATCTTGATCTTCCATTGTATAAACCAAAAGATATTTTAGAAAGGTTAGCACTTCCTCCACCCAAGGATTTGGAGACCTTGCTTCTGGATGCTGCCAAGCCTTCTGCATCTTCAAAAAACAATTGTGATATACGTTCAGGCAAGCACATTTCTCGCCGAGCTAGCTTGTCACCATTTCCCTGGTCACATACCTATAATGGGCACTGTAGAACCAATTCTGATGCAGTTAAGCTTTTAACAAGTAGGAGTACATGCCAAGGTCGATGGGCAAGAATAGATAGTAGTGTGACTCTTGGGGCTTCAACTGGCTGTTTCACAAACTTGGAGATGCTTACTTATGATCAGAGTCTGGTTCCCCCATCTACATCTGTTAGCACTCCTTGGTGCGAATGGGATTCATCATCTATCGTGACAAGCTCAAAATCTCCTCTTGTTAATCCTGGTAAGAGTTTCTTAAGGCTAGTTTCACGTAGAAGAGAAATTTTTGAAGGCTATATTTTTTTTGGCTTATCAAAATTTGATGTATTATTAAGTCTGTGAACATAGATTCTCCCCAACATTCCTCCCCCCTCTGAGTCAGAGTGCTATGTTTTTATCAGTTTGGTTTAATGAAGATGCTGCTTTTTGTGAAAATGCAGATTCTGGATCTGAGCAAAAGGATCAAGTAAATGGTATGATTTTCCATTTCCAGTAGCTTTGTGGAAATTATAACTTGAATACTACCAACTTCCTCTGTTTCTGTGTACCTGTGTATCTGTTTCTTCTTTTTCTTTCTTTACATGGCATGCGGACATGAAATTTTTCCTTTTTCTGAAATGAAATTCAGTATATCTCTCCTTGTGATATTTGTTGTATATACTTTAATCCAGCTAGCATGAAATTTATATCTACTGAAAGTTGATTACTCCACTCCAATTAAGTTTGATAAGGGGGTGTGCCATGTTCTGCACGAAACTCGCTACTTGAAGAGAGTAATAAAATAAACCTGATGGCCATGGCCTTGAGAAGAGCTTTCTGTATGGCCTTTTACCTGAATTCCTTTAGAAATTAATGTTATTTATTGTTGTTCTATAACAAGTTGATAGATTTGCAAAATTTTCCATTTAAAATTAATGTTTCCTGGGCTTTCTTTTGTCTGTTGTGTTGTGATGTGTTTATTGTTTGTGACAGCTGGACACTGCCCAAGAGTTATAGCTGCTGCTCAAACTCTGTGTGACATGGCGGCCCGATCCTTGAGGCAAAAACCAGATGGGATCTTAAGGTGGCCAAAGAAGCTGTCACAGAAGACTATGAAGTCTCGAAAGACAAAATCATTAGAGAAACCTGAACTATTTATTACACCGTCTTCACAATCAGGATCTGACAATCTAGTGAGAAACGACACCAACCAGGTAACACCCTCTAAGAGATCCAAGCTCCCTACAATGGAGAATAAAAGAGTCCATCTCATACCAATGGTATCAAAAAAGGGCTAATAAACTGGTCTGCTCCAAGATCTAGTAGATCATCACCCAGCAAGTCAGTTAGGGACTTAATTACAGAAACAAAAAATTCCACTGCTGACAATTTGAGGCAGTCATGTATGATGCCACCACCTTCGCGAGTTTTGGTTAAGGCTTGCGACAGTCAACAGAAGATACAAAAAATAATGCCAGGCTGATCGGGAAAGGGGGAGGGACAGACTGGCTGGATTGATGAATAGTGTTTTGGTAACAGGTTTATCTGCAAAACTGGTTGGTTTGTACATTTTGGAATGTAGGCGAAATGAAATCGTAGTAATATTTCAAGGGGTTTTGCTGAAGAGGAAAGGGGATTTAGTGTAAGGTTTCCCCTTAGATAAACAGGGTTCCAGTGTTGTAAAATTAAGTCAGTTTTAGAAATACAGTAGAAAATTCTTTGCCTTGTGTAAAGCATTAAATGAGGCAATAGAAATTTCCCTCAATTACATTTCTCTGCGAAATAGTAGTACAATTGCATATCCTAAGAAATGTTTTGTCTATTCATCTACTTTACTAACAAGTACCTCTAGAGTAAATTAATTTTATTATCATGTAATTAAGTGATAAATTTTTTATTTTATTTTTACTTCAAATAATTTAATTATTATAATGATATATCAATTTATATATATCCGATAATACAGTTGCAAATGAGTCAAATTATTTGCTAGCTTTTTGCAACTTGAGTTGAACTCTTGAGTTGATTTCATTATTACTCAATTTGGTGAGCTAGCAAGCTTGTGGCTCGATATGAATATATTATTAATAAATCTCTAAAAATAAAAAATCTTACATTAATACTTTTAAAATATTTTTCATTCACTTTAAACGTAAATAGAATTATTAAATATAAATTATTAAAATATAATTGTTTTATTTGAACTTAAATTAGTCGTTTTTATTTCCAACTTTAAGCTCCACATCTTGAGCTCGAGTTTGACACAAACCCAATTACACTAAGATTAAATCCAACACTAGTCAACCCTATTCAATTGAAACCCTACCCGATACTACTTGTCTATTAATACATAAAAGTATTATTATTTCCTTTCAGTATTGTTTATTTTGAAATAGAAATTATCACCCACTTTTACTTACAAGATTTTGCCTTCACATAGTGGAATAAGATTAACAATAAATGTTTTCTGATTAGTTGAACAACCGGGGGATGTAGCTCAGATGGTAGAGCGCTCGCTTAGCATGCGAGAGGTACGGGGATCGATACCCCGCATCTCCAAATTTTTTATTCCACTAAACCTTTTATTTTCGTGAACACAAAAAATACAAAGAAACTGCTAAAAATGAAACTAAGAAAACATTTGATCCAGTAACAAAACCAAAGCCATTGCAAAACCAGTATCGAAACCAGGCTTTACCATCAAAACGAACACCTCAACCCCAAAAGAAATCCCTCCAATGGTGGCTTCCTTCCTCTTGATTTCAGCCATCGCTCTTCTGTATTCATCTACCACTTTGCATGATCTATCTGCATACGAGCCTTCAACTGCGTAAGCATATCTTTTACACTTTGAAGCTTCTCCATAACAATCATACACATGTGCCAGTACATTGTTTCTTCTGTTCGCTTGAAGAATGCCCATCTGCTTCTTTACACTGTAAATTGGCCTCTTCAATAACAGCTTATCTCTTCCACACTCTTCTTCATCTGCTTCTCCTTTGTAAACCAGCCATGTATCAGCCATAGTAAGCTTCTGCAAATCAAACATCAACCCACTTGGAAAAATATTTAAATTATAGATGTAGAGTAAATAACATTTCACCCAAGTAAAAACACGTTACCACCCAAAATCCGAAGTCAGGTAAAAATAAAAAAAACACGAAGGGAAATTACATTTAATCCCAACTATATTATTTTTTAAAAAATATTATCATATATATATATATATATATATATATATATATAAATTAACAAAATTAAACCACTCTTAAAAATTGAAATTTCATTATTTGTTATTTGAAAATCTTATAGTTGTTGACAATCTCACTATTATCCACGCCCACCACCCTCATCATCGTTATTAATAAAGACTATTATTGACAATAACAAGAATAGTGAGAGTTGATAGCAGTGAGGCTGTGATGGTAGTAAAAGTGTCCTTGGCAGCTAAGGTTTTCAAAGAATTATAAAGATTAATTCGTAATTTTCAAATTTTTTGGATTTAATTAAGAAAAAAGTTTGGGTTAAACTATTATGATTAAAGCTTTTCAGTCTAATATGTAAAAGAATTATTAATTATTTTTTCAAAATTTATTAAAGGTAAAATTACTATACTTTACCCATTAATTTTTTTGTTTTTTAAGCTAAGTTTGATTTAAGATGAAAAACTGTTATTTAGGATATCAAAATTTCTCAGGACAAACTTTAGGTGGTACATGTAATTTACTCTTTTATATATTCAGGTTGTTGAAAAAAATTACCTTACGCCGTCGCATTGTAAGGAGGGACTTCCCAGCGCCATCCATGAGGATAACTTCTTGGGGACGAACCATGTAGTTATCAACTCGATAAACAAGATTACCGTTTGTGTCAATGACTGTAAACCCGTTACAGCTTGTAATAAGCGATTTTCTCCATACTGTCAACGATGTGCAGTCATCATTCAGATCCATATTATTCTTCAACTCTGCTTCTGCAGGCTGTTCTTCATCATGGACTGATCCTGACAATGACTTGAAGAAAACAAACATTTTGTATTCTCTCCCTCTGGACCTTCTAGGAGGACATGGAACAGAATTCAGATATTTATAGCTATCTTTCATACTTTTATATAGATATATATCCTTACCTAACTAAGTTTAATTGTCTGAGGTGGGCTCAGTTGGATGAATCTACTCTAAAATGTGACACGTATGCTTCAATTTGTGGTGTGTTAGTCTAAGATTCCAAAATTTTCCTTCTTTTGATTGTGAGTTAGGTGCGTTTCATTGTTTGAAAAGTAATTAGACGACAAGACAAGAAAGAGAAGCATAAAATTTGGGAGATAGGTGTGGAAACCCGAGCGAGCTTAACTGTCGTTTCTGTAAAATTTAGGTGTGAGTTTGGTTGCGTTTTTAACCCCAGTAATTAAAAGTTAATCACTTTCCAAATGGCTGATTAATTATTTGTTAATCAACACAGTCCAATGATTATAACTTTTAGTATGTGGTTTGTAGGCTAGCCAGCCAGCCAGCTGGCCAGGGATGATGAAGTTTCTCCCAATTGCTGGTACGAATTCTCCAAGTCATTTTGAGAGAGCTTGCTAGAAGCCTACTTTACCATTCAATCAAGACCCCAAAACCGAATTTGAATTAAATAAACTTCCATTCATTCTGTAGATATTCTAATGGAGCTGATGATTTCGTTTACGTAATTCTTCTAAAAAAATAACTGAGCAGAAGTATGTGTTGTCTCACTATTGGTTCTTTCAACATATAAGTCAATTCAAACAGATTATGTTGCCTTGATCTGCAGCAGCCGACCATGGCCATTTGTATTGATAAAACTTGAACACGCCATTCATGCTCTTAAGGTCACCTTCAGTGCTTGTTGTGTTCATGTAAATATTATATTTCTACAATCAAAACTGTTCCCCGTTTGGAGTTAAGTTCACTGTTGATGAAATCATTTAGAAATCGCCGAAACATTATCCCTAACAGGAGGTAGATTCTTGGAAGATCTTCCAAAACAACTAACGACAGAAAAATAATAAACCTGGAATTAAGATCTGTACGGCTTTGATAATTCTATCTTGTCTAGATTCCTGAAGCATGGACACATGGCCTTCTTCAAAAGCATAGAAGATTAAACCGGGTGTAGAGATGGCGGGTCCCTGAAGATATTGTTCCCCTATAATTTGATAAAAATACAGCAACACTAAGATGAAGATGTCGGCTGTCGAACCACGTGCACATTTTTGCTGTGAGCAGTTGTGGTGATCTGCATCTGCATCATATTATTCCTGCCGACTTTGCCATTCATTCGTCATCGGCTTCTTAATAGATTAGCTCATTCTGTCCAAACTTGAGTTGGCCTCTGATTCGAATTGAATCCACCACTGTTACAAAGTGTTTTTGTGGGTTTGAAATGACAACACTCTTAGCGGACCATATTGAAGCAAGGAGTTCCTTAGAATTGGGCTTGTAATATGTAACCTGACCCATGTCTCTATTGGGTAGACTTCAAGTTTCAATCTAGGCCAAACGACTATTTCAAGATGATTTCTAAAGCTAGAACTATTTATGAGCGGTTAGACGATGCCTAAAAGATTTTTTCATTAAGCTAAGTTTGAAAATATCTCACCCATATCGCATTTTAGGGTTTACGCCATCATCTCTCGACAAATCCTTAAACTCTTGCACTACTTCAGAGATAAGTCGTCAGAAATCGTCTTAGATGACTTATCTGACGACGACGATGGCAGTTGGAAGATCGACTACTTCGTCTTCCTGAATACGAATTCTAAATACAATGCTTTCAATGGAGCCGAAAATCGGAGATTTCAAAAAGAAAAAAACTGCTTTTTTAGGCTGAGAGAAAGTTTTACAAGTTTCATAGATTCTAAAGTTTATTTTTAATATTTATGACGGTTAGGGGGTTAAAAACTATTAATTTGTTTAAAAAAATTTAAAAACTTAAAGTTTTTATCAGCAGAATTTTTTCTCTCAGACTTTTATCTAAAATTTAGATATAATTCATTTTTCTCAATCAAAGTTTGAAAAATGACAATTTTCCTCTAGGTTTTTTCTCTTTTTTCTAGTGATGATCCGTTGTCTTTAACTGTCAACCGTTCTCTCTCCCATCTTATTTCTTCCTCCCGATCTTTCTGTCTTTCCTCTTTGACCATAGATCGACAAAAATTGTTTAGAAGTCCAAACGATTTTCATTGATTCATGACCGAAGAGGAAAGGGAGAAAGACTGGAGGGAGACGACAAATTGTCGCTGGAGAAAAGAGGAAAAAAACCTTATGGAGGAAATTGCTACTTTTAAAACTTTGAAAGAAAATTTGAGGAAAAAATTGTAAGATTTTCAAATTGAGGAGGGCGAGGAAATGTGATAAAAGTTTAGTTTTTAAAATTTTTTATTAAATAACGGTTTTACTCCTAACTATAATTGAGATTTTTAACAAAATTTATCTCATGAGAGAGTATTTAAGTTTTAAAAGTTAAAGATAAAGCTTTATGATTTCAATATACTTGGGTGGAACCAAGTCGTTTGGCCTTTTCCAACAGATGATTGAGACCTCCACTAACCAAACTTTAGTTGACTAATTATAATTTTGAGTTTCAAAATTCAATTTCAATAACTTTATTAAAGCAAATTATATTATAAGCCTCCCAATTAAAAGATTTTAATTTCTTTCACACATGGAACGGTGAAATATGTACCAAAAACCATCATAAATTGTCTGCCATATTCACAATTTATGAGGCTTAAGCATAGGCCATTTGTCTCCCAACGAGGAACTTTCGGACACACGATTTGAATTATTATAATATAAAGTTTTCAATACACTTTGCACATTGTTTTAAAATTCAGATTAAATCAAATAAACCAACTAGTTTGATGTTTCAATGGACAAAACATATTATAAAAGTTTTATTTATTTAAATTTATTTAAATAATAATCGATCTAGGTGAAATTTGTCATTTATGTTCAATAATCACTAAAAAGAACCCACCCTTTAAGGCCCCGAAATTGTAATTAGACACCTCAGCAATACCAGATAAGATTGTTAATACAGTAATTAAGCTGCCTTGATCAGAATTTTCCGCTAATCAAATACAAAGAGGAGTCGTTGTGAAAAATATTAAATATTGCGGCTTATGCTATTGCAATAATGACAATCTTAGTCCAATGTAAATAATTTTGGTATTCCTTTGGAAATGATTACAGAAGCCTACTTCATGAAATTGAAAAAATTGTCACAATTAATCATGGTAGGTAGAAATATGCACTATATATAACACCATAATTTGTCATGGTAGTCTGATTCATCGCGACTCAACTCAAACGGACTCTTTAACTATATCAATGGTCGATTCGAATTTTAAATAAAATTGCTATATTATATTTTGGTAAGTGTGAATCAAATTTAAAGTTTGAAGCAATCTTATTATTATTATTCTTATTTATTCTCCAAGTGTGAATTAGCAAGCGATTAACCGCAGTATAGTTTTCTTCCTGGTCCTCATCATCCTCTTTATCGTTGTACAGTGTAAATAGAGATGAGAATAGTAGGAATTCAAAGCACATGCTTTGGCCATCCATCCACATCTCATCGTCTTCTTCAGCCAGATCATGAATTCGGGAATAGGAATATTGGTCCACACAAAGAAATTAATTTGATCACATTTTTCTTTCCAAAACCCTAATGTCTTTATCAACTACTTTTTTATGAATAAATGAGATAGGATGATTTTGAATTAGATTTTTTTTTTATAGAGTTATGGTCACTAATGAACGTATACAATTTTGAGTAGGTGAAAATATCTTACGAACGTGAAGGTGAAGTATAATAATATAATTAAGGTCAAGCAGGCTAGAACCTACTTTCCATGAACCACCAAATTGGAAATTATGAGCTTCCTTTTAGTAAACAGAATTAATCAGTTTGATTGATTTTGGTGGTGGCATTGACGAACTAATCATAGTCAATATAACGTATTTTACTGGGTTGAAGGAGCCAACCCTACCTACTACCATGGGGAAAAAGATGGGTGTATCTGGTGAGACAATGACCAGCCTGTCGACATGAACCAGTAGTGCCTTCTTCTAAAACTTGTCAACTTTCTAATTTCCGTCCTATCATTCGCAATCTCGATCAACTCTTCCTAACAATTATTACTATTGTCACCAGGCATATTCTGATCTCTCAAGACATTATTCACACATAACTAAACGTCTATTTTTGCTACATTAGTTTGAACCCCCAGCACTTCCTTTTTGGCTAAGCAATCAACTATAATAAATATGACACGTATATTCTACAATGTACAGCTTTTTCTCACCTAATAAGCAAGTTATGAAATCAGTATCAATTCAATGGTCTCGACTCTTAACCACTGCAAAGATTTTAACATTACTGGTTGAGATTTCTTCATATACTGTATTTTTCAGTGCGCGGAATTTCAATCTGAGAAGCATTTATTCAGAGATCTATGTCATCGAGGCCAATGACCCGACATCACTTAAGCTTATTCCTATTCTAACATAGACTAGTAAAAGACATGGGTAGACTTTCTAATTCGAGACAGCAAGAACTATTATTATGTTTAATAAGGAATTTATTTAAATTTTTTTGAGATATTTCCTATACCTTGTTCGTATAGCAGAGGGATGCTATACATATGTATTGTAAATATTCTCTTTTAGTTTAAATGAAATAGGAATCTATCCATAGAATGATATTAGAATTTAGAAGCGCATTAACACCTGAACTGATAAACTTAGTAAGAAGGATCTGAATGGAGCTATAAACCCTTGAGTCTTTATGCAATTGGAGTATTTTGAAACACAATAAAGGCCATGAATTTATATGGTTGATATTGTGATAAGGGAATCGAAGATTATTTGTTAGTGGAATTCGCTTACCTCATGGCATTGACATTGTGCATGCCTTGCCTGAAACTTTTTTGTGGTGGACTTCAACCTTTTAATTCTGGACCTGATCAAATTCATCAGTCTTTTTAAGGTTTTTCATGGCATATGATGTATCTTTACGAAAAAGAAAAACCTTGTGGAGCCTACGAAACAAGATGTGCAAGAGAAATCTGACCCAAATCACCCTTAGTAGAGGTGGATTCGATCTGATCCAAACAAGTCTAGAGTATATTGTTCAAAGTTATCATATTTCGTTTGAATTTAAACTCATTCAAACTGACGTATAATATCACTTGAAAATAATCAATAAAGTAATCAGAAAGGTGAATAAAATGACTAACAGTATATAAGTGTCTTCAGCTTGAAATTGATTCAGTCAATCCAAACGGTGGATTTGGATCTGAGCTTGGATAGTATCCACCTGACCCTGAGAACAAGTCTAGAGTTTATTTCGTCTAGGACTCAAAGTCCTCGAATTGTCTTTTAGCTAGATGTTCAAAGTTCACACAGTGAAGGCTGGTGAGGCATGCCTCTCTTCAGGGCCCCAACTTCATGAATATAATTAACTTGTTCTAATTTCTGAACATGTTACACAATTACATTCCAAATTTTATTCAGATTTTGCTGTAGCAGATGCCCTCGAATTTAATAATTAAAGTGGGTTCCATAATATTTATA
The DNA here is from genome assembly GCF_011075055.1 of Mangifera indica. Taxonomy (NCBI): domain Eukaryota; kingdom Viridiplantae; phylum Streptophyta; class Magnoliopsida; order Sapindales; family Anacardiaceae; genus Mangifera; species Mangifera indica. The sequence continues at coordinate 1,188,813 of NC_058139.1, read as the reverse complement.
TATATTATAGATACAGAAACATATGTACGTTCCAACGACTCGAGAACATCTCCAGGGCTGCCATATCATAAATCAGATTATTTTAAACGGAATTCAATATAAAAATGTGTAAGTGGTAATTATTGTTGTGCGATCCGGACAGGAACGACAAGAAAATATTCTCCTCATATTCAACAAGCTCATCCTGGAAAATTTCCAGGAATCCACCCATCGATTCGGATATGATTCCTGGATGCATATAAATTAAAATAACATTACTTGATACATATGGGTCCAAATATATACAAAAATTGTGAATAGATAAATATTAATTATAGGGGAAAAAGATACAAATTGATATGAAAATTAATGTAATTACTAAAGTCATAGAAATCGAAGTAATCAAGCCCGAGTTTCATTTTGATAGTTTGGTTTGTGGTGAATTTATTTCCTTGATTATCTGATAATACTAATCATTCTGTTAGCCAGAAATATTTAGGTCGAATCATTCTGTTAGCCAAAAATTTTTAGGTCGAATGAGTTCAAAATCAAACCGGGGTATTTTGGCTTCGATGCGTCACATCTGGGCAAATGGACAAATGCTGTAAAACAAAACAAGAGACTGCATGTGGGAAGAAATTTGCAGCGGCATTAATGAAAGGCAAAGCTATTTCTAAGTGTGATTTCAGATACAAGAGTTGGTGGGTGATTGACTTTAGCTTTGGTGGAGGACCCATGGCTAGAAACTGTTGTCTTCGTTCTCAAAACATCTTCTAGAAGCCTAACTATTCATAATAATTAATCTCAGTGTACCAAATTTAATGAAAATATATTAATTTCCGATATTAAGGGTGATAATAACATCTAATTTACTTGGTAAATTTTATTTAAATATTATAAATTTACCCAAGTTACAGGGTTAATATTCCTGCTATAGTAAAAATTCATGTTTGATCAAACTTATAAATTCAATTCTGAAAGGATGACTTATCACCAAATAATAACCACAAGCAAATATGACACATTTATATGTGAGTCGGCTTAAGATGTAAATAGGAACTTTTATATCCAAAAATAATAAGAAATATAAAATTTAATAATTCTTACCATTCACATAATCTTCTTCGCTTTCATAATCTCCTATACTAACTTCCAGCTGCGTTCATTGTACTTCTCGGGGACTGTGATTTCCAGCGTCAACACCCATACAAAGTGACAAATTTATCTGTCCATCAGTCATTGAAACTTCAGATCTACCTGGAAATAATTTGCCTGTGAATCCTCGTGAAAATGAAAGGGATTCTGTCTTTCCTGTGCTTATAGCAATTTGAAGCACCAATTTCCCTTTGTCAATAGAGAGCTCAATAAATTGGTTGAAATGAATCGAATATTTGAAATCCTCCATTAAAGCTTAAAAGCATATCATCAATTCAAGCATGTCATTATTTTTTAAAAGATTTAGCTTTTTTTTTTTAAAAAAAATTCAGGGGAGTCCAGTGCCCCCCTTGGCCCTATAGTAGCTCCATCTCTGGTAGCAAATAAAATATTTTTAATTTCCCGGTCAATATATTTTATTCTAAAACCTATCATTTTGAAAACATATTTTTATATACGAGTTTTGCTCTGCTTGAAGAAGTCTTTTTTGCTTTCATGTGAGTTAAAATATTTCCTATCAGTATTACACTAAAGGTCTTTTCGTTAAGAATGGGAAACTTTTTTACCGAGAAATTTCATTATACACAAGAAAACAAGCATTGTCCATATGAATATTATATGGTTGACAGAAATTCTATGTGATTTTCAGTAGATTGGAAATATATATATTTTTTGATGAGGATGAGAGAGACACGTAAGTTTTAATGCATATTCAAATGAAATTGAGCATGCATGCAAGCAAGCCATGTCTAACGTAAAGACCTGAAAATTGCATAATTTGCACCAGTACAAAATACAAATGGTTAGGTGGCCTGGTGGAAGATTATAAAATTTCAGCAGGTGGGTAAACTGCTTAAAACTTTGAGTCCTTGGCCATCTTTCTTTCCTGTTCTACATTGTTAAAGATAGGAGATTTTAAAAAAGATTATCATTAGAATTTATTGAAGTGCCGCACATGAAAGCTCTCATCGTCCGGTTGGTGAATGATCGATGTCTGTCAAGTTGACATTGAGGTCTCTTTTCTGTCAAGAACAGTAACTGTAGAGATGACTTCCGGGACAAGTTAAATCTTGGATTGGAAAGAAATTTCATTTCTTAATTCAAGCTATAGAAAAAGGAGGAAAAAAAATTCTTATGTAGCGCCTTACAGAGTCTGGTCGACTCTTCATATGTGATGAAATCCATGTTTGAATTAACGAATTTATTGTATAATATGGTTTAGTTCTAAACATGTAAACTCACGAGGATTGGATAACTTGGTTCAATATTAAATGTTGTGCCCTAGCCTCTAGAGATTCATATTTTGAATACACTATAGACATTTAAAACAATGTTTTCAGATTCGGAATAGATATGGTCCCGATAAAGGAGCCAATCCAAGTCTTGATTAGTTCGATTTACGATTAAATAAATAACAAATTAAATATACATTAAAACAATATTTATTCAAATAAAACTGTAACATAATGGTAAGTGGTGCATTCCCTTGTAATTGTTAATTAAATCAATATGATAATTGAATCAATTTAATTTGATAATTAAATCACAATCCAACATGAATAATCTTGGTATATTTATTATTAATTTTAAGATGCATAATAAATATAATAATATATTTATTATATAATTTAAGATAAGGTAATTACAAATAAATCAGTCATTGCGAGTGAGAGACTAAGCAAGTTCCGTAATGATTTTTGATGAACCTTGTCAAGATATTCGATATACTTTAAGTGAAACACAATCCAAATTACAACTCCAGTGAAGACGAAAATTATTTTAATGGTAAAACCCTGCCTAGGGCTAGATTCGAACTGAATTGAGCTCAAACTTATTACAAATAAACTCGAGCTTGACTTATTTAGAGTTCTAACTTAGTTCGAGCTCAAATTTTAACTAACTTATTATTAAAATGACGTTGTTTTAATATATATTGATCAAAATTTTTAATTTGGAGTTTGACGAACAACTTAAACTCGAGCTCATTTAGGGCTGGCTCGTTTGAGCCAAACTCTAGCTTGAATAAGCTCGGTTCGAATTCAACCCTAACCCCACTATTAAGTTTTTTTCAAGACGTGGAAATGTTTTTTTCTAGAGGAGACAGTTGACTCGTATGATTCCTGCCAATCATCGACAGTCCCATGCTCTACTTTAGTGAATCACCCTCTCCAACACTGTTAGAAGTAAGATTATATTTGAATCAAATTTATTTAAATTTAAAATCAAATTTAGTTTGAACAAATTTGAAATGAATTTAGTTTAAATGAATTCAAATATGAATTTTATAAGTATTCAGTTTATCAAGTTCATAAGTTTAAAAAATTTTATATCAATTAATTAAAATAATATCATTTTGATGAATATATATTAAAACTATATCGTTTTAGTATTGAGTCAACTTAAAGTTCCATTCAAGCTCAAATTCAAGTTTGAACACCTTTAAGACGAATTCAAACTTAAACTTGAACTTGATTTCACTCAATTCGAGTTATACTCAAGTTCGGTTAGACTTAAATCTAACTCTAGTTAGAAGTAAGGGTATAACTAGAGTCAAGTTCAGTTCTACTAATATTGAGTCAACCCTGAGTTTAAACAAATTGAGTTTAATTTTTGAGCTAAATTCAAGTAGTTTAAGGTTGATTTTCAAATTGAGCCTGAGAGTGATCAATTTGAAGAATTTGTAAGTTCCCACTGAAGTTTGAGTACACCTTTAAAATCCTATTTTTATATTTTAAATATATCAATGTAATTATAAATATATAAGTCATGAGTTAAAATTAATATCTTAAAAATTAGTGGGTTATTATTTTTTAAGCTGAGTTCAACTAACTCATACTTATCTTAAGTTCGAGCTTACACTAAAATCTCATCAATTCGATGAGTTTAAACTTTTCTTAGGGTAATCAAGTTTAAGTTTGATCGAATCAATATTCAGTTTTGCTTCGCTCAATGCACCCTTTGTTGGAAGTTGAGCTCGAACATAATTTTTTGAAATCAATTCGAGATTAATCAACTTAAATGAAAACTTATTTTTTTATTTAAAAAAATCCTTTAAGACAATCGAGTTGGACAATTCCTTCCAATCATTGACAGTCCCACACTCTTCCTAATCTAAAATCAGTAAATTATAGTTCTGCACTTTTTCCTCTTAATTGAAATTTGAAGATTGATTGAAAATCAATGAATTACTTTACTCTAACTTAAGCCTTTCAATCCAAATTTGAACCCGGGATCAAACAGCTCACGTCTAATCATACCAATCCAAGATTCCACCATTCTCTAAGCAGGCCTATAAGTCTCCGTCTCTCTTTCAAAATCCAGCATTGGTTTTGGGGCCATTGATTCTCTGTATGCAAAACTTTTGTCTTTTTCCCGCTTTTTCTTTTTCTTTCTTTCTCTCTGTAAAAAGCCTTTCACCATGATCGCATACGTGTCTTTTCTCCAAGGTTCCTCCCGACCGCGTTCTTTGATTTCTCTATTATAAAGCTTTCACTGTCTCCCTCGCATAATCCTCTATAAACTAAACCAAACCCACAAATGAAATGGTCGACTACGTACAATATCGCCATTAATTTTTTATTATTATAACCTGTAAAGTTTACTTTCCTTTCTCTTCTTATCTTATCAAATGAAAGGCCACGCTAGGCACCAACGCCGTTGGGCCTCTGACACCGTCCCTGACAAACTCGTTATGAGTTCACCTGGCACTGAGTCGGACTCGGCTGAGGAGTATGTTGAAGTCACGATTGATCTTCAGGATGATGACACAATTGTACTCAGAAGCGTGGAGCCGGCGGCGAAAGGCATTAACATCGAGGACGGACACGGATCGCCGACGGTAAAACGAACTTCGTCGAATAGCCTGAGACAGTTTTCTCAGGAGTTAAAAGCGGAAGCCGTGGCTAAAGCGAAACAGTTTTCGCATGAGTTGAGGAAGTTCTCATGGAGCCATGGACACGGGTCCCGTGGGCTGTCGGCTTCGACTTCTTCGTCGGCTCAGAATGGCGCTGCCGGAAGTGGATTCGACTCGGCTTTGGCGGCTCGTGCTTTGAGAAAACAACGAGCTCAGTTGGATCGGACTCGGTCCGGTGCACAAAAAGCGCTTCGTGGTCTGAGATTTATAAGTAACAGTAAAACCAATGGCGTCGATGCCTGGAATGAAGTTCAAAACAATTTCGATAAGCTCTCCAAAGAAGGCTTCCTCTATCGTGCCGATTTCGCACAATGCATAGGTTCTTGTTCTTCGAGTTTAAACTTTTTCTTCTTCACATTTAAACTTTATCAACATTTTTCATCTTCAATTTTACAGGAATGAGAGATTCAAAAGAGTTCGCGTTGGAGCTTTTTGATGCTCTGAGTAGAAGAAGACGGTTAAAAGTCGAAAAGATCAGCAAAGACGAACTTTACGAGTACTGGTCACAAATTACAGACGAAAGTTTCGATTCCCGGCTCCAGATCTTCTTCGACATGTATGAATAATTAATAACATAATTACCCTTTTTAAACTTTATTTCATTTATTAATCCGTCTTACGTTTCAGGGTGGACAAGAACGAGGATGGTAGAATTACTGAAGAAGAAGTAAAAGAGGTAAATTATTTATATTATATTATACTAATAATTTGTGACTCTGCATGAATTGGCCATTAAAATATGTATACGTGAGTGGCTCCATTGAAACAGCCTCCAGGTTGTCATTTTCTGGTTTTAATAATCAACGTTAGGCCAGGATTCGGTGACCTTAAACTTCATGGAATTCTAATACAAACAATTAACAACTCCAATATAAAATGTCACTAGTTTTATTAACCCATCTTATCGTTTCTAGTACATGGATATTCACTTTTCAAGATCTTCAAGACTTTGAAATTTTGGACAGATGGTCATGGCGTACCCATTTGGCCATTTTAATAATGATGGTAATTTTGATCGTTTATTGAAAGTTTTTCAGTGGGTTAGGTGGGGGTTTTTTGGTCTTTTCCTGTTTTGTATTAAGAAGTGGTTATTATGTAAATTATCTCATAATTGTTTTTAATGATATTCTGATAGATTATTATGCTAAGTGCTTCTGCAAATAAGTTGTCAAGATTGAAGGAGCAAGCAGAGGAATATGCAGCCTTGATTATGGAAGAACTGGATCCTGAAAGACTTGGATACATTGAGGTTGGTACAGTGATACTTCCACCAACATTATTTTTTTATATAGTTTAATAAAAGAGTAAAACTTTGTGTTAACACATAATAATGAGTATCAATTAAGTATAAATAATTATGTGAGAGTTATTAACACATAATTAAAAGTACCTAAAATAGTATTCATCATTGGTGCACATTATTAATAAAATAATAACACAATAATACTAATAAATTATATTATATACATATAGCACCTTTTATTCATAAATAAAGAGATAGATTTACTTATTTGAATTGTACCCCTTCATCAAAATAATGTCCAACTATAGTTAGGATTGTTTTAGAAATAGAAAGATGTAGAAATTTCCAATTTTTGGGATTTGGAGATCACATATTACCATACTATGATTCTATTTAGTTGCTTGTTTAATCTATTACTAGTTTGGTCAAGATCCAAAGTGACTATTTAACCAGGTCAGTATCCTATTTGGTATGAAAACATTGGTATTGAAATAAGAATTTTGGTGGTTGAACAGTTTATTTATTCATCTTTTTTGTCCTTCTCTTTCATTCTCTTACTACTTAGTCAATATGCCTTCTTATGTCTCAATCAGCTTCATCAGTTGCCTCACAAAATTAAGGAATAAAAATATCAGTTAGGTATGGTGATGTAGTACAGTAATCTGCATGGTTATCTGTTTGAAAGTACGAGTTTTACCAAAGGAATCTTATTCGTATTCATGTATTTGCCACTGAGGTCTAAACCTACTGCAATTTATTAATGACTGTTTGAAGTGGGAGTCCAGAGTCATGACGATTTCCCATGTGAGTTTCTGTTAGTAGGTTCTCACCAATACGCGTTCTCTCCATACTCACCACATGATCACGCGTGCAATCATAATGTAAATAGGTTGACATGATCGACAATTCTAGATCCCCTTGTCGCTTTTGCATTATCTTCTACAGTCTCTGTTAATTTCTATAATTTTCCCTTTTGATTTTGCTGATGGCAATGATATGTATGCAGCTATGGCAACTAGAGACGCTTCTGTTACAAAAAGACACGTATCTCAACTACAGTCAAGCACTGAGCTACACCAGCCAAGCCCTGAGTCAAAACCTGCAAGGTTTAAGAAAGAAAAGCCGAATCAGGAGGATAAGCACAGCGTTGCTGTATTATTTGCAAGAGAATTGGAGGAGGGTTTGGGTGTTGACATTGTGGATTTTGATCATGATGGGTTTATTTACATGGAAGTTTTTTGAATACAGAGATAAAGATGCATTTCAGGTCATGGGTTATTGTCTTCTTACTGCAAAAGGTGCTGCTGAGACATTGAAGTTCAATATGGCTATCATTCTTCTGCCTGTTTGTAGAAATACCATTACCAGGCTAAGGTCCACCAAGTTGGGCTTCTTCGTGCCTTTCGACGACAACATCAACTTTCATAAGGTCAGTCATTCATTCTTGCTTGTTTTATACGTTTGCGCCTTAAGAGTTGGGGTCCCATACAATAAATATTCTGATGAAAGTCAAAACTATGATTGATCTCGGTCGCCACAATGAAAAAAGAATAGGTCCACATTTGTTCCATGGCCGCAATCCGAATTGAATCAAATTGTGTTAATTATCATTTGATTCCACATTAACTCAATTATATTTTGGTAAAACTTGGAATTTGAGTTTAACCAACTAGAGAAATACATACTTTGAATTTAAAATAAAAATAATTTATTCGATTTTAACAAAAAAAATTATAATTAAATTTTATAATTTATATATTTATTACTTATATTTTATATTTAATATTGAGTAAAATTGTAGGTGTATAAATAAGATTTTAAATTTTTAAGAAAATTATAAATACTTTATTCTATCATGCTGCCAACTTGCAAGTCAATCAAATCGAGTAATAACAAACTCAAAATCGACCTAAAAGTAATCCGACTCATAATAGAAATAGCATCATGTGTCTTTTTTTACTTTTTTAATTTAAGATTGTAAATTAAAAAGTAATATTATGGGTCTTTATAAAAATTATCAATTTAAATACTAATTATAGTGTCATCGTGTGTTAGCTTTGTAAATACTCAAATTAATATTAATTTGATAGAAATTCACATATCTTTATTGAAAATGGAGTGGCCCGCAAATCATTTGTTTGTATGTGCACTCTGGAAGAGTTTGCCCTTACCATAAACGTTTTTATGCTGGTGTTATCAAAATGCACCGAAAAGTGATCTGATGTGCTTTATAGAAAGCTGATCCAACAAAAAAATTCACCCAAAAGTGATGATCGACCTAACATTTTTTTGTGTTTTAGTCGTGGATGCTCTTATGTCTACACACAATCACCGAGGTTTGAATTGAATAGAACTGAATTTCAATTTAAACCAAACTGGTTTGGTGTGAATTCAGCCTTTGTGGTAACCCCATGATTTGACATAATTAAAATTGCTTACTAGGGGAGACTGTTTACAGTTATAATCTATGTGAATATCTTATTAACTGATTCCTTACCTTTCTTATTAATATCTGCAGACGATTGCCGCCGCAATTGTAGTTGGTGTGCTTCTCCATGCTGGTAACCACCTTGCATGTGATTTTCCGAGGCTTATACATTCTACTGAAAAAGAATACGATCACTTCTTAATCCATGACTTCACCAAACATAAACCCACATACTGGGACCTGGTTAAAGGGCCGGAGGGCGTCACTGGAATCCTGATGGTGATATGCATGGTCATTGCATTTACCCTAGCAACTCACTGGTTCAGGCGGAACCAAGTTAAGCTACCCAAGCCCTTTGACAGACTCACGGGTTTCAATGCTTTCTGGTATTCACACCATCTGTTCGTGATTGTATACATCTTATTCATCATTCACGGATTTTTCCTTTACCTGGTTCATAGATGGTACAAAAAAACGGTATACAAATGAATCTACTCTAACTGAGTTCTATTATCTCCAGAACTATAAGCATTATGATGTCTGACATTTGAGTTCTTGTATGCAGACATGGATGTATCTTGCCGTTCCCGTTTTTCTATATGCAGGAGAAAGAACTCTGAGATTTTTTCGTTCTGGCCTCTCTACTGTTCGGCTTCTAAAGGTCAGCATACAATATTAGTTGAATATGCCGTCTAATAATTAAATATTTAATGATGCAAATTTTAAAAAGTGATTAAAAAAAAATTGAATAATTAGGCATATAATGTGCTTATGAGCATCGAACTATGAACTTTTGTGCCTACTATGTCTGCTAGAAGTTAATCTATTTGCTATAAATCCTAATTAAGTTTCTTCTCTTGACATTGTTTTTTTCTCTTTTTTTCTTTAATTGAAAAATGCTTAGGTTGCCATATATCCCGGGAATGTTCTCACACTGCAAATGTCTAAGCCTCCACAGTTTCGGTACAAGAGTGGACAATACATGTTTGTTCAGTGCCCTGCTGTGTCTCCTTTCGAATGGTAGGCACCTGTAAATTTCTTGAATTACATCTTGATTTCGAGAATTGCATAGAGCTGTACCTACTGCTTGTATGAAATCAATCGCGGGCGAGGTTGAGTGAGGAAAACCGGAGAAGTTCATCAAATGTGCCTGCAACAATACTCTGCAAGCCTCTCCAATTTATAAATCTCTTTCTGGATTAAAAAAATATGGTGTTAGAAATCCATAATCCGCTTTCATGGGCTGATGGCTTTCTAGGAGAAAAAGAGGAAGAATTTTATAAGCTCTATAGATTTGAACTTCTTGGGATTCAAGTTTTGGTCAATATTTATTTATTTAATAATTGAATTTTGTAAATGGAAGTTGATTGTTTAGGCTGGCATGCATATTGGTATATATATATATATTTTTGATAGTAACTGTTTTATTTTGAATGTCAGGCATCCATTTTCAATCACCTCTGCTCCTGGTGACGACTACCTTAGTGTTCACATCCGACAGTTGGGAGACTGGACTCAAGAACTTAAAAGGGTATTCTCTGAGGCATGTGAGCCTCCGGTAGCTGGGAAAAGTGGGCTTCTGAGGGCTGATGAATCAACAAAGAAAAGGTATTCTGTAAACATATGGCTTTAGTTGCTACGTTTAAGTTGTTAATCTGTTTATTTAGAGTCATTTCATGTGGTATCAGTTTGCCAAAGCTCTTAATAGACGGGCCATATGGTGCCCCGGCGCAAGACTATCGGAATTATGATGTTCTCTTACTAGTTGGTCTTGGGATTGGAGCAACACCATTCATCAGCATTCTAAAAGATTTGCTTAATAACATTGTCAAACATGAGGAACAAGAGGTAAGTATTTATGCTTTTACGCTGACTAAAAGCTACTACTCGTTTTCTTTTACATCTTAAAGTTTCTTGATGTGTCATAGTTCTTATAATGCCTTTAAACGGAAGCATTTCTCATTTTCTGACTGCTTTTCTTCAGGATTTGGCTTCAGACCTAAGTAGGACATCAGACACGAGTGTTGGCGGCAGTGATTCTAAGCACAATGGGATTTCTCCAAAACGGAAGAAGCCTCTGAAGACCACTAATGCATACTTCTATTGGGTAACAAGGGAGCAAGGTTCATTTGATTGGTTCAAAGGAGTCATGAATGAAATTGCAGAGCTTGATCAGAGGGTACAAAAAATATGCTTTCTAATTACTTCACACAGTTTCTTTTAAATGCTAATTAGTAGTTGGTTGACTTGAAATTGATTACCGTGGACTTCAGCGTGTCATCGAGATGCATAACTACTTGACCAGTGTGTATGAGGAAGGTGATGCTCGATCAGCTCTGATCACCATGGTCCAAGCTCTTAACCATGCCAAGAATGGAGTTGACATTGTTTCTGGGACCAGAGTAAGACCTTGACACTTGCCTAAAACATTCAGGTACAACTCAGATGGTTCAAACTAGGTAGATTCTAACAGTTTCCATATTTCTATCCTTAGGTGCGAACCCATTTTGCAAGGCCTAATTGGAAAAAGGTTCTGTCTAAATTAAGTTCCAAGCATTGTAATGCAAGAATCGGTAAGCGTATCTCCATCAGCTTTGAAAATGAACAATAACCTCTTTTTCTATTCCAATCTCATTTGGTTTTACTTTTCTGGAGCAGGAGTTTTCTACTGTGGGGCACCAGTCTTGGCAAAGGAAATCAGCAAACTTTGCTATGATTTCAATCAGAAGGGTTCCACCAAGTTTGAATTCCACAAGGAGCATTTCTAAGATAATTCTGGAGCCTGCAGGTTTTTTGGTTTACCTTCTATTAAAATCCGCCTCACCTCTCAAACCCATTTCTATCACCAAAAAACAAGCCTTCACAGAACTGCCAAATATGAAATTTTTGAATAAGTTGAACAAGAAATCCAGAAGTTAGCTAGCAATGTACAGTCTTGTAGGACATAGAGGAAAGGAAACTGTATATATTACTAGTAGTTATTGTGACGAGTCCAAACGGAAGCTGAAAAAATGTTCTGGTTGGTGAAGTGGCTTGGGAAGAGACTAAAGAAGAAGACAATTTGAAATGGGGAGAGACCAAAGAAGGCTTTGTGGACTCTCTAGGTGAGATTGGGAATCTGGAATAGCTCTGTCTCTTTAACTTTATAATTTTTACTGAAGTGGAGAGAACTAGGAAGGCACTTATGTGGACTCTTTTAGACTGCCAATGAAAGATTATATTATATTAGTTTGCTCATACTTTTTTTATTCTTGTAAATTTTTTAATCTTGTAAACTTAACATTGGAAAGTAGATGGGCTCATTCTGTTATATATAATATATGTTGCATCTGTCATTATTTCATAAGTTGTTATCAAACATATGGGCTGCTGGGGAATAATTTAATTTGAAATCTTCGAGTGGTAATTGAAAGGAGTGCATGTTGATTTGGCCTTAGATTAAATCCGTGATACCTTATTCAAAATATGTGTGCATTTGAGCTGACCATTACATCTGAATTAAGCTAGAATTGAGCGCCGTTATAGGTATTAAAAAATACAAATAAACTTATATATTATTATATAATTGAATACTTAAATTATTAATTTTATTATTAATTTAGAATCCCCAAACTATATAATAACATGTATATATTACTCAGTCCGTACTCAATCGTTTGTTTGTATGGAAACAAGTAACAAATACGAGCAGAAGGCACTATTTGGTGCCCACTTCTTTATATGCATATATTGCTTTAACCCAGAACAAAGTCCAGCTACGTGATGTTCTTCAGCAATGTGTGTGCATTATTAGCCAAGCCAAATCATACGATTGGCCAGCACCATAAAAAGTTCCATGTCCGATTTTGAAGTAAGCTTGTATGATTGGTCGCAAGTGCCGGTACTTTCGTGTTATTTGTTTTTCTTCAATGGGCTCAATCAATACATTTTTCTTCTTCACGACTCTCCCCCAGTCTCAGTCAGTGATGATAATCATTCGTTTTGTTATAGTCGGTAAGACTTTCCTTCGAAACTTTAAAACTTCCGTGTCAATCCATGTCAATCTTTTTTATATATATTTATATATACACACACTCTTCAACCTTTTGTTTAGTGACAGATAGGGTAGATTCAAATCAAATTGAATTTAAAATAATATTCAAATTTGATTTGAATTTAACATAATAAGTTCAAGGTGGGATTTGGGTTGTTAGAATTGTTAAAAAGGAAAAAATTTTGATGAGGTGAGCTCCGATGAATGGCACAAATTACAGCATGAGAGTTCAAACCGAGGGATCAACCATCCCAATTCGAATCCACCAGTGATGGTGCGTACACTGAAGATACTGGTGTATTGCAAGTCACCCAGTGGCATACAGACATAAAGCACTTACAAATTAATTTGTGTAAAAAGGAAAAATTTTCTAATTTTGACTGAGTAAAATTTGCCGGTTCTTCATTTCCCTTGTGATATAAAAACCAATATCAATATAAAAAATTCAAATTCTAACTCTTCCATGGCATTCTGTGAAGATAAATTAATAATAAAATGCTGCCATGGCAATTCCAAAGTCCAAACTCAAAAGGGAATATGACCCTTTCACACAAATCAAATTGGCTGGCGCTGACTCACCCATCCACCAACACGTTTCCTTCGTTATGTCTTCCTCATTCCTCCCTACTTTCCTCAATATATATATAAACCATAACGCTCAAACTCTTTTATAATAGCAGCTGAAAACTCCTGAGACTTTCCGGATTCTTAAACACCTCAAATCCTGGAAAAAATTATTCATGACCATGAAAGAAGAAAACGATCAAATCGTGTCAGCGGCACCCTACAGAGGAGATGAAGAGTATGCACCGATAAAACCAGGGAAACCTTCCCGCAAAGAGAAGAGCAGTAAGTGTATTGTATATTTTCTTCTCCTAATCGTCTTGCTGGTTGCAAGTGCTTTGATTTTGGCATCAATCTTCTTGCATGCCAAGACTCCACGAATTGAAATAAAATCAGTCACGGTGAACCATCTAAGTCATGGCAGGAACGCATCGTCGCCCTCGTTTAACGCAACGCTGGTCGCTGAGTTGACGATGAAGAATAACAACTTTGGTTCCTTCAAATTCCAGAACGGCTCCGGGAACTTCTGGTACGATATTTTTAAAGTTGGTGAGATGAAGATACCGGAGGGCCTGGTGAGAGCTCGGGAGACGAAGACGATGAAGATTAGAGTTCAAGTGAAATCATATGGGGCGCTGAATGAAAAAACAAATTTGACAAGTGATATAAATTCTGGGATGGTAAGGCTGAGCAGCTATGCGAAATTGCATGGGAGAGTCAACTTGTTCAAATTCGTGGAGAAGAAGAAGAGCCCGGAGATGAATTGTTACATGACTGTAAACTTGACAAGCCACTCTGTACAGGATTTAGTCTGCAACTAAATATATTTTTTTTTCTGCCTCGTGTTCTCCATTTTGAAAAGAGAGATTTTTTCCATTTTCCTGATACAGGTGTTATTGAATGTTATGCGGGGGCACTCATCCTTACTCGAATTTATATGAACTACCTCCAATAGGTTATGATTAGCAATTGGTCTTCCGGAAATAGACGAAAGAATCCACAAAACAATGCATCTCTTGAACAATCATAAGATATTTTTCCGAGGGAATTTCAATTTTTTCTCGCCAGTGACAAATCCTGAAAGCACAAGCTATAAGAAACAACACCGCAGTCATACCCACATATTTTCTGATGCACAACTTATTGTAATGAATTTTAAGATTCATTAACCAATTTTTACTGTCCTAAACCAATATTAATTGAGGAAGAGAAATGATAAAGATTGATAGATAATTTCTCTGCATTATTGACAGATAGACATTAACGCGGCTAAAGTGACTTCTCCACTAAGAAATAAGCTATCTTCCGTCCAGTGATTGCTGGTAAAAGACTTGGGGCCGAAGACATTGTGGTAGCTTTTAGAATATGAATACAACTGAAACTCTGTTTCTTTATCTATGTAGAGGAAAAGAGGATCTAGAGGAAAAAACAGAAAAGAGGCACAAATCTCTCGCTAGAGATTTATAGACCGTTAAATATCTTTTAGGGCATTTATTTTACAAATACTAGGTCGAAACACTCTCCCAAAGATAAATGAGAGAAATATTGATATAAGCTTCTGAACAATGAATCAAATTACATTAATGACTTTTATATGTCTCATTTGTCTCAATTTTTATCGATAATTAATACAATAATAACATAATTATTTCACGATTTTGATAATTATTATTGTAATCTATCTTGTACAAAATTTCATAATGCATAATTCTAATTGGTGACAAAAAAGGCATCAAACAAGGCTTCCCTAAGGGAAAATGGGTACACGCTGTATGTGATAGAGTATGACTGGTCCATCCTGTTAGCCTTTTTTAAGATTCTCTACTTTATTCCGTTCTAAGTCAGAAATCCATTAGTTATTCATAACAAATGCTGGAAAAAGATAAAAAGGCGGCAAAGTTAACTGGAAAGCTATAGTGTTCTTTTAGAGGTTGCGTAGGTGCTTGCTCATCTTATTGGACCAAGCAAGCCCATTGGGCTATGTTATTGGATATTTCAGGATCTCTAGGCCCATACTTCTTATGGGCCATAAGTATAATAGGGAAATGATAAAATAAGGTTGCCCATACATCTGAAGAAAGAGTTTGAACATAATTTGTAGAAGAAAGTGTAACTCACAGATTCACCTTCAATGCCCATTTGTAAAGGTAACGATATGGCGGTGAGGAGTGACTCATTGTCTCCTCAGCTACTCCATAGTAATGAAAAACATGGGTATGCCTTTAAGAAAACCTTCGGCTTTGACACTCATAGCTGATGCTCATAATAAATTCAATAAAACTAAGAATACTATTTTATGTATAAATAACGATATGTCATTATATAATTAAATATTATTTTATTTTTAATTTTTAATATATTATTATTTATACACATAATATTACTTTGATAAATTACATTTTTACTCAATTTTAGTAATCATAATCAAACTGCAATGATTTTCTTTCCATGACGGGGATCATTGATGACACTCATCATACTACATACTTTTACATATTATAAAACTTAACCATCTATTATTATATATTGCTATCGCTAAAAAATTAAGAGGGAGACACTTCGAGCATTCAATTTGGAATACAATTTCTGATTTATTTTGTTCAGATAATAACATTGTATTTAATATTTATGACTAAATCATGTTAAAAAGTAAATTTTTTTTTTTTTTTGGGTCTTTGTATATCCACACCGACATATAGTGTGTAGTTATGGGTGGTAAATGAAATTCAGTACAGACTGAATAAAAAGAAAAAGAAATCGACCCAGTACATTTATTTAGCCAGAAAGCAAGTGTAGAATAATTGTGACAATCATTTAAGAGCAATTTAGCTAGGATTGTGTGAAAACTTTTTTAAATTTCCACTTTTGACCGCTTTCCTTGTGAGTCAGTCGGTGAGATGAGCCCATTTTATATGCATTTTGACGTTGTCAACAGGGTTGCTTTCACACGAATGGTTGACAGTAGGCAAAACACTTTGTGACAAAATTGTCTTGCTGGTCGGCTTTTATTGCCAAGTTTTTTAGGCCAAATTCGGCTTCCGTATTTCATATTTCTTTGATAAAGAGCTACCCCATATTAACTCCTAAAACAGGGCTAGGGACATTCTCCCTGACTAGGAGTAGTAGATTCTATTTAGACCAATTCGTGTTTACTGTATTGTTTAATTTGAATGAACTGAATTTAAGTTAAAAAATAATTAACCCATCAGATTTAAGATTAACACTTTAATGATTATTATTATTATTTTTTTGATGACTTCTCTCATCCTGTGACACTATTATTCTAGTTAAACCAAATTATTATGAATTCTAACTTCAATTGAACTCGAGCAATGATGGCTCGACTGAAAATTGAGATTCAGTTCAAAGATATTCCCGTTCGAAATCTTGGGTCTATGTCATTGCTTAAAAGGAAAAATTGAAAATGAATGATAATGGTAGTAGGTTAGAACAGAGGAGATTAATTATTTGCAGGAGGAAAATGTATGAAGCTTGTGGCTTGAAATGTTAAACAGGTTTAAAATATGCAGTCACATGCGTTAAGAAAGAACAAGAAGAAACAAAATTATGACTATGGGCGCTCTGGAGTGCCAGAATAATCACAGATTAAATGAAATGCTTCAAGAGCAAGAATTTTAAGGTCAAAGGTAAATTATATATAATATTCATGTCAAAACCCGACTAATAGTCAATGTCTAAATTTACCAACTATGTGAAGTAACATTAAGATGTACTTTTTTTTTTAACTTGTTTGATTAGAATTTGGGATATAAGCGGGATAAGGATAAATTGGAACTGATCTCATTAAAGCTAAACATTAAATTAAACCCAAATGGACTTGACCCGGATACACCGATTAGGATAAAAGGAAAAACGGAACAACGGAATGGAGCATAGCATAATCGAAGTAATTTAAGAAAGAAACCCTCATTTTAAAATTGACAGTGAAACGACAAAAGGCCATGCCATCCATAAGCAACGTAGCAGAATAGCAGCGGTTTTGTAGGCCCCAAGCGCTGCCACAAAGGGACAGATTGAATCTCCGACGTTACTTGTTAAATTGGCTGGCAACGCCATATGTTCTCATCAACATCAATAACTCCTCCCCATTCCCGAAGACATGATATGACCATCTATCTTTCATTCATATATACATGCATGCAGCCTAAACGTATAAATAATATTAACTCACTGGGAAGAGTAGATTTGGGTTAAATTGGGTTCAAATTTGATCAATCTTTTATACCCATGTACTTAGCGAATTGAATATTTCTAGATTCAAACTTGATAATACAAAAACTTTTAGATTTTTCGAACTCATGCTCGACTAAACCTGACAATCAAACTAGAACAAATGCGCCTTAAGTCCAAGTTCAGGCTCCGGCAGCGAGTGCTCTCCTCTCTGACTCACACCCCATCTTGAGCATTGCTCTCTTTATTACTTTAACAAAAGATAAATTTTTTTAGTTCTTTTTTCACTGTTCTGGTCTCCGCTTTCCCATCTTCGCTGGCCATTAAAGACACTGATTAATCCGGAACCAGCTCGACTACCCATAAATAAGAATCCAATCTATCCTCTTAAACTCTTATTATATGAACAAACATGAATCAAATCACTATGTTGATGAGGAAAGATAGATAGAAAGATCTGATTCTTGCTTCACTTTCAGAGAAAGAAAGATACATGAGCTTTCATATACTCACCAGTCGTCATCACTAAACATCTCCAAACTACTATTTTACTTACCCTACCTAGAACTTGTCCATTGCAAAAATAAAATGAAAATTTATAACTAGATAAATTTACAGAGAACAAGATACGCTACAACACTACTGATAACGACGTCAAAGGGAGATATTGATATCAACTTGGAACCGATTTTCCCGCTTTTTGGGTTTAGCAGCCCGCAAAGCTCTCTTCTTTTCCTTCAATGGCTGATTTTTGATGAGACGGGTCACTTACAGATCTCGGTAACAGAGAAGACTCTGAATCTGGGAACAAAATGCATAATCTAAGTTTAATTTCAGAAAAAAAAAGAGCATTTTTGAAATAATATGGAACTGGGTTTTTAGTTAATTACCTCTGGAGGCATTGAAGGATCTTTTGCAGTGTAAAATGGCGCTTTGAATTCCATCCTGTTGTTGCAGCAGTGAATCGTCTCTCCTGGAAACAACAGGCGCGGCTGGCGCTGCAGCTACGGCAGACGAAGCCGATCGGCTTTTCGCCAAATGCTTACACACAACTCTCAGCCTTTCCGGAATATTTGCCTGCTTTTGACTCTTGACCTGATTTTCACTGGCCTCCGTCTCAGTCTCTCTATTCTCTGCAGTTGCTTTCACAGGGTTTGACTTTTGACCGGCCGTTGACGGTGGTGACTGAACGGGTTTGTTGGTCATTGTGCCCCCTAAGTTTAACTGACCCGAGAACTTCAATTTCTCCCCGTAACGTTTAGAGACGCGAATGTAAAGAGGCTTAACCTTTTTCAAGTATTTCTGCATGACATCCTTGGAAAATTTTTTCTCGTCAGAGGTTGCTGAATATTCGAGATTCAATGGGTTCTGTGACTTCCTTGAACTGCTGTTGTCTCTGGTGAACATAGACACAATAGGAACTTCCTCAACTTTGAACTTCACTGTGAAAAACTTGCTCTGTTTTTCTTTTTCTGTTTCTTGCTTCTGTTGCTGTTTGGGAACAGATCCGTTATTTGCTTCTGTTTTCTCAGAAACATTATTTTGTTGTTTCGATTTCTTGAAGCCCAACATAAAGACTCGAAATTTGGTGGCGGATTTCAGCAGAGAGACTGGGAATTGTGGCCTGGAATTGGGCTCGTTTGAGTTGAACACGAGTGAAGAAGGCTCAATGGGCACGAGTCTACCTTTAAAGAACAAATCTTCAGATGGAGAGAGTGTAAGGTTTGGATCCGCAGGTTCGTTGTTGTTGCTGCCGCCGTCGCCACTAGAGTTTGAGGAAATCGTGAATTTGAACTCATTCACGTCTTCCTCTTCAGAGTCAGCATCGTCGTTTTGGTTCTCTTCATCATTTTTATCATCATTATCCACCTCCTCCTCCTCCTCTTCTTCTTCTTCAGCTTCGTCTTGAACCGCGAACTCCAAGTCAAAAAAGGGGCCATCATCGTCGTCGTCGTCGTCGTCATCCGTCTCTGCAGACTGATGAGTAACGGCCGTGACTACAGTGGCGGCGGTAGTGCCTAAATTAGCACCAGCACCATCACCGTCACCGTCACCGTCACCATCACCGGCACCGGCAACACCGCCACTAACAGAAGCAGCAGCAGCAGCAGTAGAAGCGCCAGTACCACCATCGCCACCACCTCTCCAGTACTTGAGTAAGCTGAAAGCTTCCATGGTTGGGAGAGCCAGAATAACAAAGAGTGAGAAAGTGAGAAAAGTATAGGGGTCTGATAGTTGCTTTTTAGAGAGGGTAAAAGGAAAAGTAAGTGGGTTATGGAGGACCTTAGCTTAATGGAGAGTGCAGCAGCCTGATACTAGTCCTGAGAATGGGTGACAGACAGGAGTCAGCTCCAGAGACCACAAGGGCAATCAGGTAAACCTACTTACAGAGAAGGATGGAAAGTTGAACCTCCAGGCATCGCTTTTAATTTGTCTGGTTTTGAATACGGAGTTGCAGGTCAGTCATGTGAGAGCAGTCTGTAAGTCAGATATAAATTTCACACTGACGACACACCAATAACAACTGGGCAAGTACTATGTGTACACTATACTGAACGCCTACCACTGTAATTTTTATATATATGTATGTACATATAAAAATAAAAAATAAATAAAGTAAATAGTATTAAATATAATAAATAATATTAATAATAAGATGTATAATATGAATAAAAGAAAATTTATATTTAATTAGAGTTAAATTATCAAATTAAAATTTTTATTTTAATTTAATTTAAATTAAATTGGATATTAATTTAAATCAAGATATTTTCAGTTTTAAGATATCCTTAATTATGATCATAAATTATTTAAACAGTGTTGTCTTAATCTTATCATCTGCTTTAGACATTCTGACTAAAACATTTAACTAGTTTTGGTTATCATCTCCAAAGGATGTGGATGTTCTTACATACCAATATCCTCACGTGATTTTGGACATGGGATTTGTCTAAGATTTTACAAATACGGGTTTTAAAAAAAAAAATTTAACTACTGTTAAAATGGTAGTTTAAAATTTTTGGTTAATATATTGACAGTAGGCACGTGTAGTGGGGGACCTGTAACTAGTTTTAGTTCCTGATTTCATAAAGTTTTGACTTGAAATTGAAGAGTTGCAGTTGAAATGTCTAACCAAAACGGAGAAACGGTCCACACTTGAAAGATAATGACTGGTTCCGTGTTTCGTTTTGGAAATGTGAAGTTAATGCGTATATGTACTTGCTTTGTATTGCTCCAAATCAAAAAGATTTTCTTGGTTCTTGAGTGAGATTTAATTGATAGCAACCGTCTGATGAGTGCACTGGACTGGACAAACTTCATGATCAAACTTCCCACAAGTTTATGCATGGGTCCCGGAAAATTGACCTTTCAACACCTGAATAATCATCTTCTTCTTCAATGGTTCCAACCATCAGTACACTCCAGCTAGTTACCACTAGGGATGGAACTCGAACCGAGAAATTAGTATTCAATTTAATTCAAATTGAATTTGAGTTAGAGTTATATTTCAATAGTTTAGTCTGAATTTCTCTTTAACATACTATTTATCCCACTATTAACGTTCTTTAATAAGATCAATTTGAACGAATATAAACTTAAACTGATAATTTATTATTTAAGTTGAATTCAAACCAATCCATATTTGAGCTCGGTTAGATTTGAATCTAACTTTATGTCTAACTCTACATATAAGTGAGAAGACTCCCATGAATTGGTAAAATGCTAGTGCAAAGGTTTGATGCAAAGGGCCTGGTTTCAATGATGTCCTTCCCCAGGAAAAGACCCCAGCAGCGGTACAATAATAGAGCCAATCAATTTGAAAAAAAAAAATGAAGAAGGCTGCCTGCAGATCCAAATCCAAAGAGCACCATTATTTGACAATGTATGTAGAGATTCAGAAGCAATCTTCTTTATTTTTTTCAAAATATGATAGATACATGCATGAGAGCTTGAAGGTTTTTCAGGCAAAAACTTTAACTTTACCCAACAATTGCAGGATTTGCATATATAAAATATATGAAATCTTGATTTATTAAAAGTAAAAGTGGGCAGGGCAGGTCTATATGCATGCTTTGCTTTGAAACTTTTCTAAAGTGTAGCATTCTTTCAAAAAGTAAGTCAAAGACTTTTATTACTAGCTTCCCATTCCCAACTTAAGCCTGCTGCAATTTGGAGTTCACCATGCAACTGACATTAAAAATTACATTACAATTCACCTGCCCTTTACATATTCCAATGAACTGGGTCAATCTAAGTAGCCAATTAATATACGTAATTTATAGTTATAAGTTAAGGTGTAAAATAAGTACTAGTAAAAAATTAGACACAAAATAATTTTTTAATGTGTTTTAGTTTGCCGTTCAGAAGCTTATGTTCATAGTTATGACGTTAATATTTGTACGTCAAGATTAGAAAAATCATCAATTCAACTTTCATTAAATTTTTCAGTTAATTATATAAATAAAACCGTTATTTTATCATTAATGTTAAAATAAATAAAATTAAAGCTATCTTCTCTCTTTAATTTAAAAAATTAATAATTTTTTTCTATCTAAAAAATTGAAAACTTGTATTTTTTTTTTAGGATTTGATTTTTACAAATCCGATGATTACTTCAGGAAGGTCGACACTAGCTTCCTCTTTGGTGGTTTCCCAACATAGAAACCATCGAAAAATAGACTGAAATGGTTAGTGATTTGTGCGATGTCACACTGATCTATGTGATAGTTAAACTCAAATCCATGTGACCTTGCATATATTTATGCAACTTTGCATAAATCACCAACCATTTTAATTGGGTTTTTAGTGGTTTTCACATTGAAAAATCTTCAAAGAGGAAGGTGATGGGAAGACCGAACAATGACGTTCTTGGAATGGTCGCCGGATTTGTAAAAATCAAAACACGGAGGGCGAAGGTGGTATGAGCTATCACTCTTGTTGAGTCGTCGGTCTGCAGATAGGGAGCTAAACTTAACCTTGGATTCTCTGTATACAAACGCCAACTTTAGTTCTTAAAATGAGATCTTCAAATCTCATCCAACTGTTTGTCTTGTTTATAGATAGAGAATTTTCCAAGTCTTGAAATCTGCCCCACAGTTGATACATGGTGGACATTAAATAACAAGAGTGTCCTGAAAAGAATATGATTTTTGTCTTAAATAAAAACTCATATGAAAAAATTATCAATATTGTAATCACTAGTTTTGTATTATTTGTGGGATTTGCTTTATTTTTAGGATAAAGGTTGGCCCATTAATCTTTCTTTTTTCTTCTTTTATTTATTGTCGACAACAATCAGTGTCCCCCATCCTCTTTATGGCTTTGAGCCGCTATAATTTTCGAGGTCCGGCTGCATAATTTTGTTGCTACTTTGTGCTTTATGTTATGGTAGAATTATATGTAATTTCTTTTTCGGGTTTCAAAGTACCAGCACAGTAGGCCATTCGACACAAAGCTACACGTTTGCTCAAACTCAGTTGTTTATAGTTCCTGCATACCTTGACTCTTTAACCAAACGTTTACAAAGAACTGGTTTTGAATAGTTACGGAGTATAATTATTAATATCTTATAATATATGATATATATCATTTAATATAATAAAATACAATAAAAAATTATACGTATCATGAAATATATCAAATTAATACGATACAATGAATATATCATAAAATACAATATGTATTAAATGATATCGATATATTTTAAAAAAATAATATAATAAGAGTGTATATAAAAAATCTTAAATTTCTTATAATATTTGTAATATTTTTAAAATGATTATATATTAATTAGATTTTTTTAATATTTTATTTTTAAAAAATTATATCATATAATATGATATAATATTTTTTCAAGCCATATCCCAGCCTAATTAGCCTAATGCTTTGCGTTACTCGGAGCAAAGGGACAATAATGGCAAATACGTGCTTATATAAATTGGATATATCATTTTGGGATTTTTGGTAAAAAAATTATTAACCTACCTTTCATTAATAATATTATCTTATCTAATTTATTATATAATAAAAATATTTTGATAACAATAGTAATAAAAAAATATTTTAATTATCATTTTATAATATTTAAAATTTTATTAAAATAATATTAATTTTAATTACTACTAATCTTTATTTTTTAGGATAAAAATACTTTTATAATAAATGAAATGATGAAGAAAGTGTTGCAAAGTAAACAAGTGACAAAATGTATAATTTTTACTTGAAAAGAAATCATAATAGTAAATTGTCAGAATCTACTGTAGGGTAATTACCAAAATTAAATAAATGTTACCTTTCTGTTCAATAAGCTATATTTGGGGCAGGCAAGCAAGATAATGCAATTTGAAATATGAAAAGTATATGGGAAGACAATCAGTATATCTTCATTACTGGAAGAAGCTGAAGACATGAATAGATAGAAATTTAAGAGTGCTTCAGGAAGAAGAAGAAGAAGAAGAAGAGCTTTTAGTTACTTGTATGCCACATGACACATTCTGCTTAATAAATATATGAACCCAACATCTTAACCTGATTTCTTCATTGTTGAAGCAGAGTTATGATGAAATTAATGCCTCTCTTATATCACTTTGAATGGGTTAAGTCCCATTTATTTAAAAAGGTACTATCACAAAGATGCCATTTATTTTAAGATGGGATGTAAATTCGGTTATATTTTACCACATCATCACTTTTTCCTATAAAGATGTATTAATCTATATTGATAATGTATATCATATTATAAGATACATATCAAATAATATATTAATTATATCATATTAATTTTTGACATATTTTAATGTATATATTAATTTTCATATCTACCATATCGTATATTATATATGAGGTGCATCATATAATATTAATAAACATAGCAAGACAGCCTACCCAAGAAGAATTTTAAGATGATATGGACCCAATTGACACTTTTCAAGCCATATCCCAGCCCAATTAGCCCAATGTTTTGCATAACTCAAAACAAAGAAATAAGAAGGGCAAATAAGTGATTACATGAATTGAATATATCACTGTAGAAATTCTACAAATACAAACATTTCTTGGGGCCGCCTGTGATTTAAAGTGAGAAAAAAAAAATCATATCACTAATTAATAACGATCATATCAATAGTTTAACTTATATTATAGAAGTGGAAAAATGTGAATTCCTAATTACTTGTCCTAATAAGCTTAAACCATTGGCTTTGTGGATCATCCAGGCAGCTAGAATCATCTTCTATACAAATACACTTTGTAGCAATAATATGAGAAGAATCAGGAGACTTGTCCAAGCATAACAAGTTACCATTTACATCTTTAGCTGCTAATTGAAGGCTGGATTGTGAAACTTCTGACCATAGAGTCTGTTGGGAGGAGCAGTCAGTTGAGAGAACCAGTTCAAGTCCATCACCCACAACTGTGAGGCACAGAGCAGTGCCCAGCAGCCTGAGTGGAGTTCCATTGCCATCATGACCCCATCTGCTCCAGAGGTTGATATTACTGCTAACATAGAACTCAGATTTTTCATTTACATGAACAGGATAGCCAGTGAATGGATGGAACATTACATAGGAGTTTGACTGACTTGAAAATGGATCTGCAAGAAACAATGAGTTAAAATCAATTGCATGAGAATTTAGAATGGTTTATATTATTATTGTTTGTCTTTACCTTGAATCTTTCCTTGCAGAAAGTGCAGGTTTTCCATAAATGTAGGATTCCTGAGCTGGTCAAAATTGCCATTAAGCAGTCCATAGGTTTCCTCCATCCCCATTTGACCTTCTCTGGTATAATAGCCTCCATGGAAAGCCCACAACCCCCAATCAAAGTCTCTCTCAGCCAAGAAAGCCATAACGCAAGACAAGTACCGCCGTTCAGAGACACTTACATCCTGTTGGTTAATGCCGAATTCACCCAGAAAGAGAGGAACTGGGTTGTCACCCTCAGTGAGAAAAGCTAAATGGTCCATCATATATTGTCTACTTTGAGCACAAACTCTATTCAATGGCTGCGCCTCCCAGGCATCAGCGCCGCCTTCACTCCATGCATACCAATGCGCCTCGTAAACCAACTTGTTATCTAAATTGATCGAAAACAAAGTCCTATCTTTCAAGAAGCCGAGATCTCTGGCGTAATTTAGTCCTCCAACTGGCACAAGAACATTCGGATTTGCCCCGTGAATAATTGTTACTCCCATACTGATGTATAACCGCCAAACATATTCATTTTGTCGCGGACCATGCGGTTCATTTCTTGTGCTGATAGCCACCACCTTCACAAAATAATATTTCATCGTAACTTTTCTACATGAACAAAAACTATAAATGAAAAGATCACTTTGGAAGATTATAAAGATATATACCTGTTTTTTATCCCTAAAATGCATAGCGACCATAAGTAAGCCATACATCCATTCATCAGGATTAAAATAGGTGTCTCCAAAGAAGCCATTTCCATCGTCATTATTGCAGCACCATTTGGGCAGACTAACATGGTTATCAAGCAAAACCATGACGCCTTGTGCACCGAGTTCATCAACCACCGCATCATAGACTTGAATTACATTCATGTTCAAGAGATCAGGATTGTTCTTGGCGAAGCCAGCCTTGGCGTCCGTCAAATTCAAAGAATCAAAAGAGTTAGTGACAGCACGTGAACCAAAATCTGGACGAGTGAACATGAAGGTTGGCCACGTAAGTCGGACACAGTTGAACTTGTTTTGAACAATCTGTGAAACGACATTTCTGAGTGGCTGCTTGTCAAGGCCCTCGGCCATCATGGTTTCCAAATGTGATGCCCAGTTGACACATGATAACTTCACACGTTGCCCGGTTTGGTCATCAATAATCCATCTGCCATTTGTCGAAAGAGGATACGAAGAAGAAAGTGTTGCAAAGTAAACAAGTGACAAAATGAAGACTGCTGGTAAAGTTTTCAATACCATATTCTCCATTGGTGGACTTTGCTGCATCATTGGAACTTGAACAAGTATTTATAGGACTTGGACAACAAAATCACTCACAAAGGAATTTTATCATTACAGTCTCTTTATCTTTATCTTCTGTGTCATTATTTATAGGTAGATTTTAGCAAGGTTTAATAATATAATCTTGAGTTTCTTTTCATATTTGGTATTTGTACAACTAGATCTTGTGGTGTAATTACCAAAGTTACAATTAAATATTGCCTTACTGGTTAGTATGCTATTTAAGTGCAGGCAAGATAATGCAGTATGAAATATGAAAAAGTCAATCAATATATCTTTATTACTGGATGATGCTGAAGACATGAATAGATAGAAATTCAAGAGTGCTTCAGGAAGAAGAAGAAGAGCTTTAATTACCTTTATGGCACACGAAACATTCTGCTTATTAAATATATGAACCCAACATCTTAACCTGATTTCTTCATTGTTGAAGCAAAGTAATGATGAAATTAATGCCTCTCTCACATCGCTTTGAATGGGTTAAATCCCTTTTATTTAAAGGGGTACTATTACAAAGCTGTCATTTAAGATGGGATTTAAGTTCTGTCATATTTCCACTACTACATCAATTATGGAATATGGGAATCTCATATTCCGGCAATCTTTTGTCTAGGATAACTCAAATCGGTAAACCTAGATATGAGAATCATTGTAGGAATGACAACTTTCCATTTTTTTTTCAAACAAGCATTCAAAGGGGTTAACAAGATATCCTATTGTTCGAGTAAGGTGGAAAGGCTAAAGGCAATAATAAGGAATCACCAACTGTATTATTAAGTGAAAAATTCTCAATCAATATCTGCTTGCTTCCATCAAAATCTCACTCAAAAGGGAGATAAGAGTTAATCCAGATTCTTGATCTGTCCTCGACTGGTATTACATAATTATGACCATCTAATGAACAAATGGAAACACATATCTTCACTTGCCATTGTGACATTGTCCTATTGAAACCGGGACTAAATTTTAATTGTAGGCTCAAAATTCTGAACTAATGGTTATCTACTTTTTCCTCTGATCAGAAACCCTGACTCCCATTATCTTACAAACGGGGTGGTCCATTGGCTGCAATGGTTTTAATGCTGGATGAACCTTAAGATCCCCCATGACCAATTTCTGTTCCACATCCAACTCACTCAGATCCACATCAATATAAGGAGGGATGATGTCTGCTGGGCAAAGGAACTTTACAGTCCTCTTGATGATATTCAAGTAAGCCCCTGTGATGTTTATGAAAACAACAAATAACACTTAATACTCCACAGATCATACAAAACAAACATATATAAAATGCATTTTAAGTCTAGAAAACTAAATCGAGGATTTGCAATTTTGTAATAGCTTGAATAAATGTTATGATGCAGCAGCAGGCAAGAAGACTAGCAACCCAATCTCCTAAGGAGACAATAACACTGTTAGATATAACAACATACTTGCTAAAGTCAGTAAAACTTGTCAACATTTAAGGTCCTAACGAAGTAACTATCTTTAATTTACAACTCTTCCTTGTCTTGGTGCCTAAATTCAACATTGGTTAACTTGCTTAGTATGTATACAAAGTTTAGTAACTTGAACGTTTGAAAAACAGTTCTAAAGTTCCAATTCCACAAAGTTCTAATTTCACATGGACATTCCCAATACCACACCAGGCTTCTAAAGGTTCTAATAAAAACCACATTTTGCACACTTTTCGCAAAGGAAGAAAAATATCTTTGTAGTTAAATGTTCGAGGTCCAGAAGAAATGGAATAGGCTGAACACTGAAAGTAGACTAGTACAGGAGAAATTCCTACTAAGAAGATCTTACATTTCTCTGAAAAAGGACATTGAGGACACAAAAATAGATGGTATACACCATGCTTTTAGTGAATGATGATTACACTTTTCATAGCATAAATCTATTCTCAGATGCTTATATAAGAAGACAAGTTTACAAATCAAACCAAATATATATCCATGATTAACCTTTTTAATCAACTTGCAACTTGCTTAAACTTCCTCAAGATTCAACTGATTTTGGGTTAAAACTTCAACAAAATGAATTGCAAGCAAGTAAAATTAAATTCAAATGCAAGTACAAATTCGTTTTCTCTAAGTTGGTTTTCCATTGAATTGAAGTCTTGCAGTCATACGAAAACATATCTTCATGTATAAAACTGAAAGTACCAGAAATGTGCAATGAACATACAAGATCAATCACTACAAAATTAAACCCAATACAATAATGGAAGAAACTATATTAAAAAACTACTCTTTAAAATTGAAACTAAAGCCACATGTTCTACACTGTAGCCAATGATAAACGTCCCCTACCCTATTCTATTCTCGAACTCATTATAGTTCTAATAACCCACATCAGTTGTGCTTCGAACGCAATCAAAAATAAATTAAATTAATAAAGTTTACCCTTTCTTAGCCCCGGAGACACATCATCTCCTCTGTAAGCAAGTGGAACATCGATCTTCAGTAAAGCATTCGAAGGTGCCCTTAGAAATGTCACATTAAGCGGCGCATCCGTGCCCGCGTGTAAATGTATCTGAAACATTTTAACAACATTAACGAAAAGGAAACCATTAAGATATCACTTAATAAAATGCTAAAAGCAATAAAAAAAAAATCCAAGGAACCACACCTTTCTAGGTAAGACCCGGACTTTCTCAACGATATCATCGGACTCAAACTCAGGGCGAATTTCAAGATCAAATAATCTGGACAGAAAAAAAGACCGGCCCAGCTGTGTAACCAGCTTTCTGATTTGATTAGTCCGAACCGAAATGAGCCGTTTATTACCTCCGTGTTGACCGTCCTCTTGTTCAAAAACGATGCTGGGCACTCGACCCGCCTTCCTCTCTTTGGCCGAGATTTTGGAGCCGGAGACAGCGCGAGGTATTGCGAGTATGGTTTCGGCGTATTTCGGGTCGGGTCTAGGAAACCCGTCGAGATACGTAAGTGGAGCTACTGGGTCGTCGTGGATTACGGCAGCGGCGGCCGCCTGAGAAAAGAAGCGGCGGTGGAGGTTTAGGGTTTTGGTGAGTGCAGAGCGACGGATCAACATCGTTTCGTTGTATAAGCGAGAGGGTTAAGAGAGGTTTTTGGAGGTCTTGTGTTGAGTGTGTGAGGTTTACTGGACGCTGCAAAAACTGAGGGTTTTAGGGGTTGTTTGTTTGTACCGATATTCTTATCCTTGTTTCCAAACACCCACGGGCTACTTACATTTACAGGCCCAGCCCAGTGTCCCGAGCCAGCGCATATTCTTTTAAATATGCTGGCTGCTCTGACTCATACAGTAATGCCATTGACTCAATTACCCTACCCTCCCGGGCAAACTCTGCGTAAATTACAAGCCTTTTATATGGACAAATTGGTCAAGAGAAAATACATTGCATGAATTTTAATCGACTCCATTGTTTCCTCCCCTTGCACTAATAGTTGAAGTTGAAGCAAAAACCGAAGAAGTCGCCTGAAAAGATTTCATATTACCTCCAGGCTCTCGTATGGCTTTTCTTCTCCATCAAACGAGGTAACAACCACACCAAGCTTATATTTGTTTATTAGTTTTTACTTCAATGCTTGCTTTTATCAATCTGTTAATAATTTGTCTCTGTCTACCGTTTCTGCTTATCAGTCTGTTAATAAGAGTTTGTTTGGTTTAAGGATCTTGCATAAGTTTGATAACAATTTTGTAGTAAATACATTCATCAGTAAATTATTGGATAATGTTGACTTTTCTAGACCTAGCTCGTATTTGGATGAACCATAATAATTGCATATTGATACAGGCATAGAAAGCATAGAGATATTCAAATTATGTGTTTCTGAATTACATTACTGTTTTGGGTAAAAAAGATTGCACCCTGTCATGGTCTGTGTATTTGATATTATCTTGTCCACGGAATTGAATGGGAAATGTTCAAATAAGTTAATGCTGTCATGCTTTTGAAATGTGCAGTCAGAATAAATTTAGGTGGACAACTAATGAATTCCAAAATAAAAAAGCAGCCTTCATTTATCAAGCTGAATCCAAGAATGTTTTGAAAAAGGATTTCCTTCTATATGTATATGAAATATCTCCACTACCACCACAGATCTTCTTAAAAATCCACATCTTCCTGAATTCGGATAAACCCCTCACAAAATTTGGATTACCACGGTAAAACAACAATTTCCAAATAAAGACTACAGGGATCAGCAGATTTAAACCACCATTTTGGTCTGTGTCATTTTTGATGATGCTGTGACTCCTCGCTCAGCTGGATTTGTTTTTCAGCTTTCTGTGGATCTACTTATCAACACTGAGAGCTATGTCAAAGTGATGCATACAGCGCACTTGATTAATTGACTACACAGACAGATACAGCACAGATAAACCATTAATTTTTGGATTTTTGCCTGTAAATATTAGAAAGAAGATCACTAGTATATTGCATCTTCTATTGCTATTTACCATTAGCTATCTTCTGCTTTTCTTCTCTCTTTAGCTTATTGAATACCCCAAAATCCTTTTTCTAACATTAACCGATTATGCTTTCCTTATTTTCAAAGTCATGTAACTTCACTTCTATGGAGCCAACCGCCACTAGTACCATCAGTAAGGACTTCTGTCACTGGGCAAAATCAAGTTGGTTGAGTCAGTTTAAGTTGAAATTTCAAGCCTTCTCACAAAATCAGATCTGCATTTCCATCTCTGTTTCTCAGCTTTCCTTCATTTCTCTTACCCTTTAGGTGAATTCTGTAGTGAGATGTGAGGATAAGTTGAGTGCCAAAGAATGGGGTTGTGATAAACCATATAGGGTCTCTGTACTGCAGATTTTCTCTTTAGTTAGCTGGCAACACATAGTGACCAAGATATCACTGACTCTACATTTATCTTTTATTATTGGTCAAAATTACAAGATGGGTGGAATTTGTCATGCCAGCCTTCGCCTTTATCCTGTTAAATTATCGAAGTCTTTTAGCCTTGGGGCTTGCAATGGAGTATTTCTGTCTCCCTTTACCCTGCATTGGGTCTACTATTCTTTCTTCTTCTGTTTTTTCTAACGCATGCATGAATGCAGTTTTTTAATGAGTGCTTGTGTTACAGAGAAGCTGGATGTAGGGCCATCTACATATCATGGAGCAGTTTTCTAGTTTCATGTCTTTTGATAGAGTGATATATAGTGATTAACATTTTAGGTTTGACCTCAAAACACTTTTTACCGATGAATGCATAAATCACATTTGTATTACCTAAACCTTAACTCAATTCGAATAAAAGGAATAACTATTTTACATATCTCACCTTAACATTTTACGAAAAATCTGTAATTTAGTCTTCGAATCTCAATTATAAAAGCCTTTGCCATCACTTTTTTTATTAGAATCTCACCATTGCCACCATTTTCGCACCACTGTTACCATTGCAACCATCTCATCAGCCCACAACTTGCACTCTTTTTCAATCACCCAAACTAATCTCAGCTTTCAACCATCGAAATAAATCCCATCATTGGAGATGTTGGCTACTGTAAACATAAGAGGCAACAACAATGAGTAGCAGGACGTAGGGCATTGGTTAGATCAGTGAAGAAGTGGGTTAGGCAAAGTTGTGAGCAAAGAGATAAGAGATGGTAAATGTAAAAGAGAGGGTGACTTATGAGATTAGAAATGTGGGATAATTTGTCAGGATAAAGTGGAGATGACAGCAGAAATTTCATCGATCGAAATAGTGGTGATGAGATCTGACCAAACGTGTGACAAAGGGACAAGGGATGGTGGGTGTGAGAAAGAAGACGACTATTGAAGTGACTCGTCAAGGTAAGAGAGTGGTGAAAGTTAGGTTTATGAGGTTGGAAGTAAAGAGTCAACAATGTAGAAGTAAGTTAACAAAACTATTTAGAAGGAAGAAAGTGGTGAGGTTGGAAGTAACTCGTCAAGGTCACTTTCTTCTTTCTACATTTAGAAGGAAGAAAGTGATGAGAAAGAAGACGACCATTGAAATGACTCGTCAAGGTAAGAGAGTGGTGAAAGTTAGGTTTATAAGGAAGTAAAGAGTCAACAATGTAGAAGTAAGTCAACAAAACTATTTAGAAGGAAGAAAACAAATAAGAGAGCATTCCTGTAAATTTGAAATCTAAAAATAGTATTTTAAATTTTTGTTAATTTAAAGTGTACATAGTGTTTGGTTTGTTAAGAAATGGTTTAATACTTTTCACTTTAACAATACGTGAAAAAACGAATATAAATATTTATTTTGTTAAATACAAATGAATATAAATATTAATTATACCAGTGTAAATATAATTAAACAAAAATTAAAAAAAATTGAAGTGAAAGAAGAATTGAGAGAAAGTAACATTATTGAAGTGAAGAATTGAGAGGAGAGGAAAAGTTTTTATATATATTCGGATGATTAAATTACAAAGGGAGGGGGGATATTTATAATCAATACCCACCACCTTATAAATCCAACCATTTGACTAACTCTCAATTACATTAAATGCATTTTCACAACTTTTTTAACAATACTTTTATGTGGTGGAAAAATTCACCTTATATAACATTCTCTTTTAGATTTTCACTATTTACAGATAATTCTATTAACTTTGTTAAGAAAAAAACCTAATAGAATAAAAACTAAAGTAAAAAAATATAATTATTTAATATCATGTAAAGTAAGATTGAACATACTTGAACAACCTCATTAAAACCTTATAAAAAACACAATGAGACAAAATCTAGTGAAGAAAAAAAGAATATAGTGCACAGTTTATTTAATATATGATAAACTTAAAAAATTTGACCCTCTTGATGGATGTTCTCGTTGATGAATGTTCTCTCTCTTTATAGTGAAATTAATTTAGTTGTTTATTAAGTAGCTACATACTGATGTTATACGCTAATTTTTTAAATGTTGATGTCGGTAATGTTTTGGTAAACAAATTTACAAAATTATCACTATATTGTATTTGTTTAACATCAATCTTTTGGCTCTGCTAGAGCTTATGAGTATAAAAAAACTTCGACGAGATATGTTTAGTCCTGTCTCCTTTAATGTATCCATCTCTAATTTGGACAATACATGATGTATTATCTTTATATAATATAGAAAAAATGTCTATTGTAGGAGGAAAACTGCATGTATTCTAGATATAATGGATGACAAAACGTATTTATATGCATTATTGACTGGCCTAAAATTTTTGAATAGTTTGAAGTGTTGTAACCAAAGTCTGTTTGATGGAGCGTCTCTTTTAATGTATCCATCTCTAATTTGGGCAATACATGATGTATTGTTTTTATATAATATAGAAGAAATGTGTATTGTAGGAGGAAAACTGCATGTATTCTGGATATAATGGATGACAAAACGTATTTATATGCATTATTGACTGGCCTAAAATTTTTGAATAGTTTGAAGTGTTATAACCAAAGTCTGTTTGATGGAGCGTCATAATATTGTTGTGTTATTATAAGTAAAAATATACCTAGTCTGTTAATGAGCCTTACGAGGGTAAAACCAAAAAATCAGCATCTACATATCCAACCAAATTAGAGTATGACAAAATAGAATAAGTTCAAATTTTTAATTCTACGTAGGTAACAAAATAAATGTTTGATTTCATTCTAGTGGCGACGAGATGGTGCAGAACTAAATTGGGCCAATAAAGTTACTACGAAAAATATATTCGATCTAGTGCATTGGACTAAATACAATAGAGCTCTAATGATATTAAGATAACGTACTACAAGACCAAATATTTTTTTATCTTCTTTTTAGACACTTCTTTCAT
Source organism: Mangifera indica (assembly GCF_011075055.1). Classification (NCBI taxonomy): domain Eukaryota; kingdom Viridiplantae; phylum Streptophyta; class Magnoliopsida; order Sapindales; family Anacardiaceae; genus Mangifera; species Mangifera indica. The sequence continues at coordinate 1,154,559 of NC_058139.1, read as the reverse complement.
ATTATACGAAGATAATGCAATATATATTGTCTAAATTAAATGTAGATACATTAAAAGAGGTATAATCAAACATATTTCACTGAAGTTTTTTTACACTCAGAAACTCCAACAGAATCAAAAGATTGATGTCAAACAAATACGATTTAGTGATAATCTTACAGATTTATTTACCAAGATATTATTGACATCAATATTTGAAAAGTTAGTGTATAATATCGGTATGTGACGGCTTAACAAACAACAAAATTAATCTGACTACAAAGAGAGAGAGCATTCATCATGAGACACATTTTTTAAGTTTATTACATATTAGATAAAATGTGTATTGTACTTTTTTTTTCTTCACTAGATTTTATCATACTAAATTTTCTTAATAAGGTTTTTAATGAGATAATTCAAATATGTTTAACTTTATTTTATAAAATATTAAATAATTATGTTTTTTTATTTTAGTTTTTATCTTAACAAAATTAATGTAATTATCTGTATATGATAAAAATTAATAAAGAGTGTTATATTAGGTGAATTTTCCAAAGCAGGAAAGAATTTTTTAAAAGGGTTATGGAAATGCATTTAATGTAATTGAGGTTTAGTCAAAGTTTTAGGTTCATTGAGTAATGAATATTGATTATAAATTCCCCATCTCCCTTTATAATTTAATCATCTGAGTTTGTCCAAAAACTCTTTCTCTTCTTTCAATTCTTCACTTCAATTCTGAATTCTTCTTTCATTTTAATTCTCTTTTATTTTTGTTTAATTATATTTACAACAACATCAACATTTATTCTCGTATCTTATCTTAGGCACGAAGGATATGACCGATTAGTGCCGTGAGGGACAAATCAAATTAAATAATCCAATGCTCTAGTGCTTTAACCTGTCCAAAGCTCATAGGCTGAGACATGTCAGGTCATCTCATGCATTCAAAATCATCTAATGCTGCTTCTTTCGACACGTCTGCAACGCCTAACGTAATAAAATTCAGTACGACGCCTGTGAAATCTAACGGTCGTTAATCATCCACTCGTTTCTGTTCATCATGTCTTACTCCAAGCCTCTAGTCTCGGATCCGAACCTATAAACGGACAAGATCAAAGACATTCAGTTTGACGGTGAAGATTAAATCCGTCACCTACAAATTCTATTTATAATTTATCGCGGGACACACTGTGAGAGGGGGAAGGAAAACTGAGGAATTATTTCGTTAAGAGTTGGAAAGTAATTTTTTAAATTTCTGAAAGTTGAGGTTTCGAATTCGAAAACGGTGAGTCAGATAGGGCGAGCCATGGCTGACGCTGAGCATCATCACAAAGAATCGCCTGTTGAATCGGTGATGGACAAGATAACGGAAAAGATCCGTGACCACGATAGTTCATCGTCGTCGTCGGAGTCTGACGATGACAAGAAATCGGCTTCATCACCGTCCATGAAGGACAAGGGTTTTCGTCTCTTTGGAAGAGAGAAGCCTGTTCACAAGGTTCTCGGTGGTGGAAAACGTATGTTTATTCTGAAAGTTTTTTATTTGAATTTTTTAAATTAGTTTTACCAGTGATTTCTCATTTTGGTACTTAATTTTTTCAGTTGATGTTTTAGTAAAAGATCTACGTAGATCTGGTTAGTTATAGATTAACTTTGTTTTTTCTGTTGATTGATGAAATTAATATGTTTTAGCTGAAAAGGTTGGGATTTTTCCTCTTTTTGATGGTTAATGGTGTTGATGCGATTGGTTGTAAAAAAGTTAATTTTTTAATCATTCACAAGAAATCCCACTAAAACCTTCTTTTGCTTTATTTATTAATTTTTTTTGGTTGAAGATTTCTTGTTAATATTCAATTGTTGTGGCTGAAAGTTCAAGTAAATGGCCATGTTGAATGTTGATAAAATTACTTCATTTATTTTGCTTTATCTTTATTTAAGAATAGATCGAATTTGGTACATTTTGTACAGCGGCGGATGTTTTCTTGTGGAGGAACAAGAAGATATCAGCTGGAGTACTTGGTACTGCAACTGTTATATGGATTTTGTTTGAATTGATGGAATACCACCTTCTCACGCTTGTCTGCCACTGCTTGATAGTGGCACTTGCCATGCTTTTTTTGTGGTCTAACGCCACCTTGTTCCTCAACAAGTAAGCTGTTGATGTCTTTTTTAACAGTTTTGTTGTTATATTTTTTGTTTAGATGAATCACTTAGCATTAATCTTTTATTTAGGTCTCCTCCTCGCATCCCTGAATTTCATATCCCTGAGGAGCCTGTTTTACAAGTGGCTGCTGCGCTTAGGATTGAGATTAACAGGGCTTTTTCCATTCTGAGAGACATTGCCTCTGGAAGGGACCTGAAGAAGTTCCTATCTGTAAGTTATGCTTGCATAATTTTAGGTACTTGTGGTTTGCATGAATTGATGGGGTTTGTATACTTTTGTAATTCTCGTGAATTTTTAGGCGACAATATATAGCTAATTGTAAAATGAAATTTTGATTTGGAATTCTATCTTGATTAATTAGGTCATTGCTGGCTTGTGGGTTTTGTCTATTGTGGGTAGCTGGTGCAATTTCTTAGCCTTGTTCTACATAGGTAATGGAATGTTTACTTTTGTATTGAAAAAACAGATTTTATGAGTTCATTTTTTTTCTTGTTTTTTGGGTAAAGGTTTATGAGTTATTGATGGTTTTGGTAAAACAGCTTTTGTGCTGCTTCACACTGTGCCTGTGTTATATGAGATGCATGAGGATCAGGTGGACTCATTTTCTGAGAAGGCATGCATGCAAATCAAGAAGCAATATGCTGTCTTTGATGCCAAGGTGTTAAGTAAGATTCCTAGGGGGCCATTGAAGGATAAGAAGAAGGTTTAGAATGGTGTAAGTTATGGTTGTCTGTAGGTTCTGACATACATTTGGTAGAAGTGATTAATCTAGGTGTTACTTATTAAACTTCATCCAATGTTAGCTGCAACCATGTTTTCATCCTATTTTGTTCTAGGCCAGTTGGGTTCTTTATGTGGATGAAATGTTTTTTTTTTTTCCTTTCCTCCTTGTTTTTGCTACATGTGGTAGCTTTTTCCTTGGATATGCAACAAGTGATACGGTGATGTGTTATAATGTTGATTTTCTATTAATGCATTGTACATCATGTTCCAATTTTTGTTGCAAATTTTTATGGTTTTGCCCTTGCTTAAAGAGTTAGGGTGGTATTTATTTCCTATCCTATCATGTCTTTTGTCTATTCGAGTTGCATTCTTTAAGGCTAGGAAAACATTAGTAGTCTAGATTCATCTTATAAGCACCCGAGTTTGTCAAAATCAGGTCGACGAGTTGAGTGAGCAATATTTTATTTGTATGTGAAGAAGGAAACCTGAAGGAGAGTTACCTACCCAAAGGTCATCAAGAGATTAAATGATATCATTTATTTTTAATTTAAAAGAATCTAATCAATGATATCTTTTTTTTTCTATGAAATATTATAAAATAATAATATTAGATTTTAGAGACTTGTTCAAGCATATTCTGAAATCATCAAGCGAGGGAATTTGGGTCAGGTTTTGAAACCTAGATCAGATCATTCAGGTCAGTTTTACCAATTGGGACCTGTTGAGTTACCTTGGTTGTGGTTTAACAGTAGGTAACAATGGTTAAACAGCATAAAAATTTATAATTTCTCCCTGATTCTATACTGGTATAATTTAATCTAAGAATTAATTTAAAAAAAAATTTTTGGCTGAGATTTGAATCTATTAGATTATTATAATATTATGTGATTATGTATTATTTTATATTTAATTTAAAATTATTTAATTATATAGAATAAAAAGATAACAACCTGTTTATATTAGTTCGATACAATACAAAAGATAGTACAGTTTGGAATTGTCAAATATTACAAACTGTTCTAGTGGAAGATCTTTTCCTACTGATTATTGGATTACATTTTCCACCAACAATCTTTTTTAAAAGCTTTAGCTATAATATTGTTATTACACATTCTAAATGAAACCGGTAAATGGTTTTTCCTTGCTTGTTTTACCTCCATGTCTTATAAGAAATAAGATAACTGCTCCTTCTTCCTCGAACCCCCTTCTCCATACAGATTGTTCCATTGCTTCAGCTCGGCCATTATGGATCCCTCCGAAGCAAAACTAGCTGCAACCTGAACCCACATTGCAAATAAAAAATGTCATGCAGCGTTACATTTTGGTTCAATGGTCTGAACTCTGTAGTTTTGCCTTTGAGTTTTTAAACAAAAAACAAGTCAACAATTTAAGAGTTCACATTCTATTTAAACAATCTTCTGTTAATATCTCTGAAAAAATGTAAGATTTTCACATGAGATTTCTCTGGTCTTATAATCTACTTTCAAGATATTATTCATTTCAGACATTTTATTTGTCATAATTTTGTTTTTTGGTTTTGTTATTCAAAATATGTCTTAATAATTCAAGAGTTTATAAGTTATTTGACCGATCGTCACTTAAGATCCTCAAGAGATACGGTATACCTATTAATACATTTCTCCCATACTTTGTCAATGCAAGATTTGACGATGAGTGTTTCATGAAATTCATACCAGTGATAAGCAGGATATTGATGTATATTATGTAAAATGATCTTGCAGAAAAAGGGTCGGAGATGCTTTGCTTGCTTTACCTGATTCTTTGCCACCTTAAAATCTTCCATGTTCAGTGGCCTCAGAGTGATGACTCTTTCCTCATTCACCTCTGAAACATTTTCAGTATTCTTCCCTTCTGCAGCTCGCTGCTTTTTCTCCTGCAAAGTAAAGTTTGAGAATCAGAAATTGGTTCCATAAACATATATAGCCTGGAATTTCCTCTTTCTGAATACATTAAGAAAGCCTCAGGAAAAACAGGACACTGACCAAATCCTTCAGTCTTTCTTGTTGTATCAACTCCCTGACAGGCCGATAGGCAGCTGTTGTGCACACATTCTGTTTTCAAGCAATGATATCCCAAATCAGTAGCATAAAATTTAAGCAAGTCCAAACGAAGAACAAGAAAAAGTATACCTTAAGGTCACTTCCACTATATCCTTCAGTCATGGTTGCAAGCTCCTTGAAGTCTAGCCCTTCAGCCACTCTTTCTTTGGTCAATAGAGTTCTCAGAATCTTTTCCCTGTTCTCCACACTTGGAAGACCAACCATGATTCTGTTGAATAGAGTAAGGATTAGTACAAAAATTGCCTAGAAATTATATTACAAATGTATGCAAGGTGCTGAATTACTGATAAGCTGAATTACCTTCTCTCAAAACGCCTAATAATGGCTTCATCAAGGTCAAATGGCCTGTTGGTAGCAGCAAGAACAAGGATGCGCTCACCTTGCTTTGTTGTTAGCCCGTCCCAATGAGTCATGAACTCGTTTTTTATCTTACGCATTGCTTCATGCTCGCCAACTCTTGTTCGCTGCCCGAGCATGCTGTCCACTTCATCTACAAAGATAATAGTTGGGGAGACCTTGGCTGCCAGCGTGAACAGAGCTCTAACATTTTTCTCGTCTTCACCAAACCATTTAGAAGTGATTGTAGACATAGATACATTAATGAAGCTTGCTCCAGCTTCCTTGGCAATGGCCTTTGCTAGCATAGTCTTCCCTGTGCCAGGAGGTCCAAAAAGCAATATTCCCCTGCAAGGCTTTAGAAGCCCGCCTTTGAAGAGGTCAGGGCGACGAAGAGGAAGCATTACTAGCTCCTGAAGAGATTCTTTAGTCTCATCCAAGGCACCAATATCAGCAAATGTTACAGAAATCTCATTTGCTGGTATGACCTCTGGCCTTATGCGCTTCTCAAATTCATTGTCTGGAGGAACTTCCTGTTTCTGAAGCAAAATCAGTCATCACAGCAACATAAACATGGAACATCTATGAAAAGGGCAGAGACAAGCAAAAAACTCACTGGGGCTTTTGATGCAGCAGGAATGTCAGCATCTTTCTTTGGCACTGAAGCTGATTTTTCTGCTTCACTTTTGTTGTCAGGTTTCGCACTTCCTGCGTCAGCTTCTGGTTTCCCACCGGCAGCCCCTGGCTGTCCTTCCTGTTACAAATCAGCAAGAAGCACATGCTGAATCACAGCAGTTATTTAACAATCTCTATGCTTACAGGGATGAGAAGTATAACAAACCTTCGCTGGTGCAGCTTTTGCTTCCAACTTCAATGAACCTTTATCACTGGCTTTGCCTTCTTGGAATATACTAAATCCATGAGACAAACTGCATCACAGCGGACTTAATATAAGTACATACAATGTCAATGGTGCAAGCACCAAATTCATTTGGTAAACTACTACTCTTACCTCTTTGATGATATAACCAGTTTTCCATTTCTGTAAGTAGTATCTTTGTTGCTCATTAGATGATAAGAAATTGCTGACACCACAACCTCTTCTATGTAGTTGCTAAGAACAATTGTATCTGCCATATTGATTGAGTCCAGATCATCGCAATCAAGGTCGTTTGCTGAAAGCACTTCCATTATATGGTTTCTGTTATCCTTAGCTTGGATCTTTTTCATATCCTCCTCCAGTTGAGTCTTCCAGCTGACAAGATGGGTCTCATCTTCCGGAGGTCTGATGTCAATGTTGTAAGGAAAAAGAGCAGTTAGCCTCTCATCCACCCCTGTAGTCTCATTAGCCAGGTCTACAATATGTGAACCCAGGATCAACACTGATCCAGACAATTTGTTTATCATTTTCTGAAACAAGTTATATATCCTCGAAGATCTAAATAAGAGCTTCTCCACATCTCTAAGATATAGCACAATGGGATAGGTTTTCGATACGTAAACCAAAACCTGCCAGTAATTTAGAATTAAAATTCATCCATCACAATATTGATAGAGAATTATGAAAATGTGCAGGAGCACTCAACTGAGTGTGTGCATAATGTATTCCCAAGTGACAGATACCTTGTAAAGACACTGTATCAAAAGCTTCTCATCAAAAGACCAGCTGCTTGTGCTTTTGAGAGAACCTGGAAAAGTTCAGAAAAACTATTAGATTCAAAAGAAAATGAACGATGAGAAAGAATCATTCAACACGGACAATATGAGAAGTTCCTAAGGGAATGCAGTCAAACAACAAACCATTATCAAGAGGCATGCATGCTTATTTTTACTGGTATCCTCCAAGGTACACGTTAGAAAAAACATCCTCATAAATTAGTGCCACCCCAGTTCTGGTTGTAGCACCAGATTTACAATGTCTAATATCTAGCAATGAGAACTTCCAATAATACGAGTCTCAAGGGAAAAGAAACCTGGATTTCCCGGGTTGCTAAGTGAAGCGAGGTTGTTGATGTTAGCTGAGGCAGAGGCATTCCTACGTAGTGACGGAGGATTACTAGAACCTTTATTTCCCCTGAAACAACAGGAACAACAGAAAATTAGGAAATGTCTTCTGCATATTTCCAATGATTACCCCCAAAAAAAAAAAAGTTCAAACAAACCATGAAGTGAGGTCCACACCGCTGCTTTGCCTTCGCAATGTGCCTGCAATTAGAATTATTTAATCCATAGAAGCTCTTGGTAGATAGAAGAATCATGATACTTCAATAAATAAATGATTATGATAATCAAATATTACATAGTTTTTCAACCATACCTTTGTGATCATCCTTTGGAGAAAGGAGTGAAAATGAACCTAAAAGGCCAGACAGTCGCTCCAGGGTTTTCTCTGAAGTGCACCTTTTGAAAGACTACAAAACAATATCATGTATGTTGAAAATTAAATAGCTCCAAGTTGAAGTGGTAATTCATTTCACTTTTTCAGTTCAAAATTTTCATAAATAATTGGAATCATCATGCCAATAGAAGTATGTAACTTCAGGTTCCATGCACAAACAAGAAAAATGAGTCCAAATCAAGATACCAAAACTTACAGATTCTTTGTTGGTACTGCCATATTTGTTCTGAATCTGCACCAAACAAGCTCTTTCAATCATTACTAAGAAATTACAAAAAAAAAAAAAAGAAAGAAAGAAAGAAAGTATTGACACAAAGGAACAGAATGAAGTTGCACAAACTCTCACCTTCAGAGAAAAGTCGGTTACATCTAGCAGCAGCAACTTTGCTTCAAAGAAATGGGCTAAAGCCTTGGCAAGCATTTGTTGGTAAAGCTCTTCAAGAAACAATGCAAGGATTGTTATTGTTTTTATAATTATTAATCTCAAGAAAAGAATTCAAGGATGTACTTAATTCATGCCAGAAATATATAACCAACCTGCAGGTCCTGAGAGCAATATAGCCCGACTAGCAGGGGAAAGGTTTCTAGTAAATTTTGAAACTTCCGCATGCTTCAAGTGGACATAGGCAGCACTCGTTAGCAATTCTCGAGTCTGCTCACTGTTTTTGCAACCAAGAAGATAATGACATCAGAATATGCATCAATCCAGGAGACCATCATCATCATCAACATTAATTATGAACATGATCAACCATTGCATATCTCTTCATGTTATAGCCTCAGACATATACTTAATCATAGCGAAGCAAACAGATAAAAAATAAAACATGGAGACAAGTAGAGATGGAAAAAAGAATCCTGAAGATCAGACTCTAAGCTTTTAACATGCTTGAATATACAAAGAAGAAAACTGACTTTGAATATAAACTACAATCAGTTTCCAGGCAGTTGCATAAAGGCTCTCAAAAAAACAGAGAAAAGAAATGAATATAAACTACAAGACAAATAAATCTGACCTGAGATAATAAGGAAATTCATCAAAAGTAACCTTGCTTTCTCTGCCATCAACAATCTGTCCCATCAATTCTTTCTCCAATCTCTCCGCAGAGATAGCGTATGTAGACACATCTTTTCCAGCCCATTTGTTCATGGCCTGTCCAGACGCTAATCCTAGCCCTACTCCCACCCCCACGCCCACCCCCAGGGCTGACAACACTACGTTTTTTGCCTCCATTTTTATTCAACAAAATTTATCAACACAGATTCTTATATAATCAAGATAAAGATAAGTTATTTCTTTAACATCTCATATCAAGGTTTTCACAAAAAGAAAAAAACTTGATCTTTTATTCAGACACTAAACTGAGACTCCTCCGATATAAGCGAACTATCATACAACCGCTATTTTTTATTAATCAGTTTCTGTTATGGAAGTTTTTATACGGTGAGTTATAAGAGAAAAGCGAAAGACGGGGATCAAGAGACACGTAAAGGGTCGACGGAGCACAATTGAGAGAAGGGAAATATTTTACAAATACGAAGGCTGCTGACAGTTCCCGCTTTTCATGGGCTGTCCCTCGGTTTTTGAATTTTTAAAGGCATTAAGAGGTTGGTGGGTGCACATAAATTTGCAAACGTGTCAGGATTTGAACAGTTTTTGCAGTCCACCTGACTTGACACACACAAATATAAGCATCTGAGAGCCGAAATTCGAATCGGATAAGCTTACACAGTGCACATGTTGAGATGTATCTGAGCCATTCATCAGGAAATGATGACGCCTTATGGTATAGATGATGGGAAGGTCTGTTTCAGGGTTGTAGACCAATGGACCCAGAAGATTTCTTCTTGCCTAGGAAAGGAAAATTCAAAGATGCCTTGCCGAAACTCTCCCTGGAATTTATATGATTTTGCCAATACATCCGCCTGGAAATAAAAATTGAGAGCAGATTGCAGGATTTTGACAATTGTGCGTATTGATCAACCGTTAAAATAAAAGAACATCAAAACTTGCGCAATTTGAGAGGAAGAATTCACGCCTGAGCGATGTTGCCACACTAGTTTAGTGGTTTACGTTGGTTTCAGAAAAAATGCATGATACTGTCTAAAAGATTCATTGCCTAGGCGATGAGTGGCAGCATGGCAGCCAGGATTCCAATAAATGAAGGCCATGTCAAGTGGAACATGTATGCATGCATCTGTGACATTGGCTTTTGGCAAAATGGCCTGCAAAGTTTAGCTGATCATTCACTTTCTGTTTTCAGAGCAGGGCCAGACTTTTACACAGTGAAAAGATCGAAACGGTTCAAACCTATGGTGGGATTAATGAACTATTAAAATAAATATTAAAACTAATGTTTAAATTAATCATTCATTATAAAATTGTTTATTTTCCTTAGCTGCGGATCAGGAGGGTTCTAGTGGTTGGATTGTGGTTTATCCTGATCCAATAACTAATGCTAGTGCATTATTAATATTTATTGATGTTAAATCTGCAAGGAGTATGGTGGAATTCAATACAAAAGATTACGTAGACCGGATGCTTTTAACATGGTTCATCCTATTATTTGGAAGCTTACACCCACTGTAAAATTTTTTGAGTAATTTTGAATACAGTTTGATAAAATAACAGTATTAATATAAAAAATGTCTCCTCAATCTCTGCATTATCTTAAATTTATAGGATAAGAAGTTAGGGGTTACACATGTTTCAAAATGGGGGGATGGTAATTGTTTTGCTTCCCAATTATAATTGACAGTATCATGAAAAATGATCCTATGATAACAAAAAACCATAGTTGTATATTCAAAAAATCTTGATCTTTCCGAATCTTCTTTGATGGGTAAAATTTGAACCATTTGGAAACATTCGTGTAAAAAAATTTGTATTTGTCTGGCCACATTTGTATAAGAAATTAAATCAGAAAAGCGATCCAGAGTATGAATGAATAGACACAAACAAATTACTTTCGATCGACAAGAACATTATGAGATCATCTTGCTTCAGCTTTACATAATCCTCCTGTAAATATCTGCTCTGTAGATGCATCAATAATATTGGTTGGTGAGGCTGGTGGGCTCAAACGGTTGGTAATCTCAGAAACTTTAATTTGTATGCAGCATCAGAATTTCAGAATACAGTTTCTTCAGATGGAATCGATGCAAGTGGGGGAAATTTTAGAAAAAAAAAAGAAGCCACCTTGAATGAATTGGGTATTCTACAAAATAGGCACATTCATTTCACCCTGCCCAACCACCATGCAATTAAAAAAATAAACATTCATTTGGGGTAATGCAAATATCTTTAGTGTTTTATATAAGAAATAGATTACAAATCTGATTTAGGTTATGATTATAATTTATTTTAATTATTAAAATAAATTAATTCGTGTAAAATGTATTAAGTTATAGTTCAACCATCAGATCAAATTGATCTGACTGTTATATTAATATTTGTGTAACCAAAATTCTTTTTAGAATTTTAGTTATGTTATATTGAAGTCATCTGTTGAACATCAGATTCACATGTTATTTTGAGTTAAGTCGTTGAAAATCAACACTGAGGGCGGGCGGTGTGAAAAATAAAATTATGGAAGAAAGAGCGAGGAGATGAGGCAACAGCTTGGCCTGAATAGAGTATCAGATGTGAAGACAAATGATAAAAGCTTTGTAAAGAGTAATCCGGTTGTTGCATCATTCAGGATGGCCTGGTGGTCCAAGGACGCAGGTTCAAAACCACTTCTGACATAACGTCTGATTTTTAAATTCATTTTTGTTCAAAATCTGAGGAAAATAAAAATATTCAACTTGATCTGAGAAGAGAATTCGAATCAAATTAGACTCAAACAAGAGTCAATTCCAACTTCACTCAAGTCCTTAATACTCATCTTGAACTTACGCACATGGTTATATGAGAGTTGCCGGCGAAATAAACTGTATCGTCAGTGGGGGGTTGAAAATAATATTATCCAACAAATAGGCCAAGCCCGAGGTAAACATACATCAAGAACTATCCAAAGCACTTTCATCAAGTGGTCCTGAAATGTTTACTCTTTCTTTTATTAGCTTGGAATCTTTCCTGTCACTCGGCAAGCCATAGCATATTTTTATAAACAAGCAGTTGTCCGCCAATTTCAAATACAGTTTTAAAATGATAACACAGAAGATCTCCTTAAGACAAAATAAGATTCAATGTTTATGTAATTTTTTGCTTTACTGCTCATATAATGATTGACATCGACAATAGAAACAGGCCAATTCTTTTAACATTACAGTACTATCAGTCAGTATCAACTGATCTTCTCACATTAATTCAGTTGACCTATACACAGGTTGGGGACGTTAACCAATCAACAATTACGATACAAAGCAAGCAGTTGTTCTTGTAAGGCGCGTAAGGTTACTGCTCTTGGAAGGCGCATAGCCCACTCATTGGCCTGAATACACGCATCATCGACGTTGGTTTGACCCAGCACTGAACTACATGTGAAGTACAAAACTAAAGGCTATCTCATTAAATCTAAGAACACAAAGCCATTCCAGAGGCTATGCAAGAGCATAGACGGCAACAGATTCCTTGATCGTGCAAATACAAGACCCATCACCACACCAAGAAATATAAGCGGTAGCATTCTCTGTACATTGAAATGTGCTAGAGCAAAGGCAACTGAACTCACCAGTATTGCACACCATACAGGCATGTATTTGGTCAATGAAGGGAGAAGAAAACCCCGAAAGACAATCTCCTCCCAGACAGGAGCACATACCGACACTACTATTGCATATAAAGCCATTGCAACCGGATCCCGTGCCATTATTGACTGCTCAACACTTGAGATGGTGACAGGTGCAGAGGGCATGAGGGGCAACAAATTCAGGTTGAATTGTGAGAGCCGATTGACCAGAGGAAACATGAGACATCCCAGTGCAACATCAAATTGCCAGGTTCCCCTCAAACTAAATCTAAACCAATCAGATGGTAGGGGATGAAACTGAGACAGGCAGCGATGGAGGATAGCAATGCCAGCAAGTCCTTCAGTTACATCAGTCACAAGGCTGAATAAGGCCTGTCCTCTAAACGTTAAAGAATCCTTGTTGAAACCTGCTATATGGGCTGCAAAAGGAATCACCCAAGACCCTATAAACCAAAATGCCGCAACCCATAAAAGCATTACCTGCACGCCAGATACACTGTCATTGCCACCTTAATCAATTCCATATTTTAAATAGAACAGTATAATTTATTTGATAAGAGTGTACTGCAGCTAAATTTGAACAGTTCGAAAGTAAGATTAGGGGGAAATTGCTGTTGTTGGTAGCTTTCTTCCTCCTTTTAAATGATATCGTTGACCAGAATACCAGGAAGCTGGTAAACAAATGGAAATGTGTTCATCCAAGTTCAGATATCCATTACACAAAATCATTATTTTTAATATTATCTTATCTTGAAGAGGATGACTAGCAAATGATTGCAATTATTGTTGTCTTCTTCATGTTTAAGAAGCACATTTTGTATCTTCAATGTTAAGAACTCATCCTCAACAACAAATGACAGCCATAAAGCTCAGGAGTTACGGCTCCATTTTCCGAACAAAATACTATCATACAACGTTAACTTGATGCAGTTAAGTTGAAACACTTACTTGTAATATAGTTTCTGCTGTCCATGGTACAGTCCACCGGCTCCCAATGGCCCTTAACAGTGCATCTGCAGCCTGAAATATAAACAATATGATTTATAAACACATTGATAAATCTCAAGATATTGGTACTATTTTTAACTCAATTTAGATTGTGTTCATACACAGTCCACATGGTAGGCAAAACAATCTTATGTCCTGAAACTAATGACAGAAAAATATATCCCAAAACATGTCATACTACATTTGGATAGAATTTAATAAGAAAACCAGTTCCTTCCTTTTTGTTTAAATCATTGGAAACCATCCTAAAGAATCTGTAATGCAAATCTTTAAACTTTTCTTCTCAATTCCACTATTACTTCAGCTTTGCTAAGACATCAGTTCAATTTGGTCATCTATGTGAAACCCTAGATTATTGCGACAAAAAGATGTCCATAAATAAAATTTACCCAATGGCGCATAACATTGAGAAGACTGTACATAAAATCAACTAACAGCACACATTAAATTACCTCTCGAAGAGTTGATGCCCAATCTCTTTTACCGGATTTTGACTTCTCAAATTCAGGTTTAACCAATTCCTCTGGCAACAAATGTTCTACAATTTCAGGCTTTGAACTTTCTGCTGATATTTCCTCGTGCCTAAAACACGAAATTTTCCATTTCTACAAAGCACAGACAAAATAATTAAAACCCAATTAAAAAAATCATTAAAACTCTACCTGATTCAACTTTAAAATTTAAACAAACACTGGAGGAGCATAGTTCAACATGTACTCACATTTCTGGGGCACTTGAAATTGGAATCAAAGATCCGACAAGTACGAGAGAAAGAAAACGGGGCGGGTCGATTGGAAACCCTAAGTTTAGAAACGGAAGGTAAGAGAATGGGACGGTGAGAGAGAAAATGAGAGAAAGAGTTCAACATTGGGTATCGTTACGAGAAACCCTAGTCGAAGCTATAGTTACAAATAGCATCGGAGGAAGTAAGGAATCAGAATTAGAGAAAAACGTCAACAGAAAATAGAAAAACCCTAATTTTATGGGGGAAATGGAAATTTTGGAGTTAGTTAGAGAAGGGCAAAAGGTGGTGGTTGTTTTACAGTTGAGAGAGAGAGACGAGCTAGAGCCCAGAGCCTACAGCTACTCTTCTCTTCACAGGAATACACAGACTTCAATTAAGTGCCATTTTTCCAAACTCAAAGATATTTTTTGTAGTCAGCTGGGCCTATGTTTGGGCTTGTAATTCTTAAAGACTGTTTGTTGTTGGTCAGTCCGGAAGAGTTTTATAGTTGCAAGAAGATGCAGATCAAATTCGAATATAACTCATTTTAAGCTTCCCTATAATCTAGAATGTGTAACAAAAAATTGAACTCAGCATACTTGAATTACCAAAGAAAAAGAAAAGATGATTGACAAATAATAATATTTTTCTCTGAAGTAGATTTATTAATTAATTAATAGCAATTACTGCAAGTAAGCAGAATCAGCTTTCACATTATCTAAGATACAATGTGAAGATACATACAACTTTCCATTCATAGCATGATATATTTGGACTGAAAATTCAAAACAAACTTAAAATCCTGATAAAATAATCCTAATGGCTTCAAAATCCCATCACTTTTCACCATTCATAACTTGGAAGGCCTTTGGCCCTTTGCAACAATGAATTATAATTTAATGGAAACAATCGGTTTGGAAACTACAGAAAGAGCACAATAAACAAAAATGTCGCGGCTTCACAACTCCATAGCCAACCTGCAGGAGAGCTTCTTCCAGTAGCAAACAAAAACACCCAACAACTGGATTATAAATAGTAGTTCATACCAACCTCAATCAAACAAATATGAGGTATGCTCAAGACCACAGACGAGGATCGACAGTTTTTACGCAGGAATGAATAGGCCACATTGATCACAAATCTCTTCAAGAATGATGCGTTCCATTTGGCTTTTATACGAGCGTGGCCTGTAATATATGAGATACCAGCATACTTGGCTTCTATAAGCTCCAAGAGCTCTTCCTTCACGCGGGTTTCCTTGAGTTTTGTATCTAGCAACTTGAATTGAACTACTGGCCTTAAATTGGGAGATGCTTCCCACTCATAAAAGGACTTCAACTTCTGCAGAGCAGGTGATCTGCTGCTGTTTGCAATAAATGGGGGTCTCGAACTTGTGCTACTTTCGTCTTTGTTGTCAAATTCGGAAATTGCCAATCGTTTGCCAAACTTCTCAGATGTCCTCACAACTGCTAGCCAACCATCCACAGAAGCATCTGGGTTTTCAAAGCCTTCGGCCTCCAATTGGATAAATTCTATTATGCTCATCACAAGGTCATTTTCAAAATCTACATTGTTCTGGACATCTTTGTAGCCACTTCGAACAATGCAGCGGTACATCCGGTGAGATTTGGGGCCAACCCGGCCAATGAGATATTGTTCTTTATGAGGAACATAAGGAACAGGAACAGTCTTAAAACAGATGAAAACAACTACTTGGTAAAATGCTGGTAGGTTGGTTAAGAAATGGGTGAACGTGGCTGGGACTCCATTTGCCAATGTAGTGAAGATGAGGCCAATTCCAGGAGCCCTAACAATCCCAAGACTTGGGCCTTGGTTGAGAATCCATTTCATGGATACTTTGTTATGCTGATCATGTAAATACCTCCTCCTGCTGCCATAATGCCACACAAACATAATGACCAGAAAGACTGCAGTGAGCATGACAGAAGTCCATCCACCCTTGGGAATTTGCACAAATGCCGAACTGAGGTAGATGATCTCAATAGATCCGAAGAATAGCATGAACAGAAGGGCAAATATGAGACTCCGATGCCATACAAAGTTGATGACCATAGTTGTCAACCATGTTGTTATAAACATCAAAGCCATGCTTGCCAACCCTGAATTTAGGTAGACAAATTATTTTCCAGATTAAAAAAAAATTAACCAATATACTATTTTATCACTAAAAGCTCCAGCTGAAATGCATTGAGACATATGTAGAAAAGAAAAAAAGACAGCAGTAGATTCAATGACCATGAATCATGGACTGAGGGAAAACAGAATGGATGACGTAGAATACTTTTTTTCCCCTCCACCATATTGTCAACAGAAGTTTCCCATCACCAACATGACCATGTGCATTATTCAAGTAGTTTTCAAAGCAAAGAAATCATGGATTCTAAAACCAAACATTTGTAATTCATGCAAGGCTCAAGTCCATCATAAACAATGAAGAAAACTTTGAGAAAAATTTTTCTAATAGAAAACAAAGCATCACAAAGTCTACAAATTGATACCTTTATAAATTTAATCAGATCTATACAAAAATGGTCATTATAAAATAAGCTTCCTGTCAAAGCTTTCACAGGTTTCTTGGACCAAAAATGGCTTACCATAAGCATTTGCCAATCGATTTGTGCCTTGAAAACCTAAAGTGATAGCCAGACTGAGAATCATAAGGACCCAATTTATCTCTGGGATGTACACCTGACCACGGATCCATCTTGATTTATGTACAACCTTGACACGAGGAAAGCATCCTAACGCATAGCATTGCTTAACAGTTGAGAATGTGGCAGAGATGACGGCTTGACTGGCAACAATTGCAGCCAAAGTTGCCAAGACAATAAATGGCCAAAACAGTTGATCTGCAAATTTGTCAAGAACATTCAGTTAATAAAAACAAATATAAATTATATAATGGAATAAATCATGAACTGATATGATTCTAGAAATGTTATAACATGGCATATGTTTTACTTCAACAATTGTAGTGAATAAATTACCATCATTGTGTGTGCATATAAAAAGAGAGATGAAAATGAGCTTATTCTCGGTTAACTAATCACCATGTAAACAGTCTAACCAGCCCTTTCATCTCCCTATTTGAACTAAGATAATTATTATTTTGATGGGAAATAATATTTGACAGTATTTTGCATGAAACTTCAGTAAAATTAAGAGTGTTTTAAAGTTTTTCTGAAATTTACAATATGGTATTTAATAAGAAACTGTTAAAAACTAACAGAACTAGACAGCTTCAAAAGGCCTCATACATGACCATGAAAATGGTAAAAGTAAAGGAGAAGCAAGTTTTATAACAAAGAGAATACCGTAATGGTCAGAGAGGCTTACCTGGGATGGAAGCATAAAAGTTCATTGGTGCAGAAAAATTTCTTGAAAGAAATGCAGCTCGTCCCATATATTGAAGTACTAGGCATGGATAAACAACAAAGCAAAATGCAAGCTGCACAAGATAACAATTTCTATCAGTGTTTCTTGTAGAAACGAGAATGCATGCATGGAAATGAATAATTAGAACAACTGTTATATGATTACATCCAACTAACACAACAATAGGAACTATTGATATAAAATGAGCTGCCAGGTCATGTGCAAGCTTTGAGCTTCATATTTTAAGAGACTTATCAAAGCATCCAAATAGCTCAACTACATGATGACAGCATAATCAGCATTCTCAACTCATTTTCCATTTCACCTTCTTCAATTATGCATATGACCATGCAAGATTTGATTGATCATCTATCTAAAGCCAGGAAGTTAATTCTTCATGGTTACAACCATGACGATTCCAATAATCATGGCTTCATTGTTTAGTCATAGAAAGATTTGAGCTTGCTCAGAAAAAAAAAAAAAGGCTGAATAACTGTCTCAATGTGTGAAGTCCCTGATAACTAGGCATGTCAATGTTTATGATAGTCAAGCAAACCATGATATTTCCAGAGTACAAAACAATTATTTAAGAAATTAAACCACCAAGAGCAATCTCTCCCTCCAACATAATGAGATTGAGAACTTGAGTAGAATGTTTTCATTCCTCCTTAACATGCAGTGATGATTCTTAACCCCAAAAAAAATAAAAATAAAAATAAGCAGTGATGATAAACATCAATCTAAGAAAGGAAAATTTCTGCCCTGACAAAAGCCAAAAACAACACATGCATCCTGGACAAATAGATTACGGAGAAAGTTTCTCATAAGCACAGAAGAAAAAAAAAATCTGCTCAAGCAACACATACACAGATAAAGAATTGGAATTTTATATTTGGATAATTCCAAAAATTTTTAAAAAAGAATTTGGGGTACTGACTTTATTGCTTATGACACATGGTCCTAAGAAATGAAACACTACGGGGTCTCAATTGGGGGTAACATCAAATCAAATACTATAATCATTTTGATTGCTCATAGAGGGTTCAAAGACAGTATATTGCCCTCTATTCATACAAATTCAAAAAGATTTTCCTGATGCACCTCTCAAGGAAAGTCCAGAACCTTAAGCAGAAACCTCAGGAACTATTAAAGAAACTGCCGAAGAAGAATTTAAATTAACAACTGGTTATTAATTAATTTCTCATTGAGTCGCCAAATCTTTCACAGTCATCGGAAGTGCATACCCTAATTGATGCAGCTGTGAATTGGCCAAGGTCTTGAAATATAGCTTGACTTCCTGCACTTGACAAGAGATGCAACTTGAATCCAGTAACAGAAAACCTTATTAACTGTACTTCAACAAATTCCAAATGTCATGTTTACCAGTAACACATAGAAGTACTCCTGCAAGAGAAATCCAACCATCTTTTCCTGTTTCCCTAAAGAACTTGTAAATGTAATATGGAGAAAGAGCCTGATATACTCTTGGATTCCACTTGACAATATTGTAGATGCCAGTAGCAGCAATGGACAGTAGCCATAAAATCACAATGGGAGAAAACATGAAAGCCACCTTGTAGGTGCCACGGTATTGCAAAACAAAATGGCCAATCAATACAAGGCTTGCAATGAAAACCACCATACCTGGATATTTGCAGAAATGTTAGTCTCTTGAATGGAATGACATGAATCTAAGATGGATGAATGCACGTGGAAGAAATGGAAAATTCATTCAAATCTTTGTTCAATGTTCCCATCTTTGTGCTGTTCCCTTTCGCAACATTCTTGCTATCAGTGCTAAAAAGCATCTGAAATAGGAGTTTATCAAATGATTGTCTGAGAGACCAAACCTTTCTCTCTTTCATTTTTTGAAAGGTTTGGTCTCTCTGATAATTGCAAAAGACCACACCAGCAATATCCCACCATCAGAGAGACCAAAACTTTCTCTCTTCCATTATTTAAAACTTAGCAAGTGAAAAGGTAGGTGTTCAACATCTTTAAGACAGTATCGTTTGAAAGAAATAAACAACTTTAGTACTTTTATTATGACCTCTCAACATTATTGCTGGCTTCAGAAGCATTGAACCACATTCTTATTAGGAGATTGGGGGTAACAAACAAAATGAAGAAAACTCTTCTGTACAGAAAGCTGCACTCACCACCATGCTTATTATCTAATTTGACATCCAGCCCATCAATGGATGAAAGAACTGCAAAACAGTGAAAATTTATGAGCACAGCTATACAAAGAGCTAAATAAGAATGAATGGAGGATACAGTATAAGAGATTATAGGGGTAAAAGGAAAGCACCCTTACCAGATATTGCTGGTGTGAGGACACCAAGACAGAAAACCAGGGAAGTGCCAAGCAAAACTACAAGAAGTAAACCAGTTTTTACTTTTTTGCTATTCTCCATGAAAGATTTCAATGGAGAGGAAGGCATATTTCTACTCGAGTAACCAGGGGCATGATATGTAGAAAGCTCCTCATCAGCTGCTTGAAAATTAGGAAGTAAACCAAATTTTCCATGTCTGCAAAGCAATGCATATAAAGAAAAAATTCCTCCTGCAAATTTTCCGACAGAAATACCACAAAATCTTTCGTGAAAACATCATAAAATTATAAAAGATCCCCATTGGAAAAACGTGAGAATTTACCTTCACCATTATCATCTGCATCTAACAAAATAATGACATACTTGAACAGCGAAAGAAGAGTGAAAGTCCAAAAAATAAAGGAAAATGCCCCAAATACTGCATCTTCATTCTGATAATTACACAATCTTCCAGAAAATGTACTTTTATAAACATAAAGGGGAGATATGCTCAAATCACCGAACACAATACCGAAACTCTGATATGCTAAAAGGAGGATTTGTTTACATGTCCTTTTATTGTCAACCTGATTCAACACCAATCAAAACCAAACAAACACATTATCCACAGCCCATTAAGGTTAAGTTTTTACACTATTCCAATTAATTAACTTCCAAGGTAAATCCATACTAGATGAAATCTCACATAAACCGAATCAAATGTTAATAAATTATCCACGTTTGCAATCACCTGCATCTTTTTTTTACCCTCAAATGAACCCATTAGTCAAAATGCAACAACTTTTACATTGCATTTCCTCAAAATTTATCTTCTTCAAACTGGGTCAAAGCAAAAGATCAATAATTTCATCCAAACCCATCACTAAAAAGAGAAACTATAAAAATACATGCAGAATTTAGTCGGGGAAGTTATGAAAAACTCACCATTTTATTGGAATGAGATTTGGTCTGAACATGAACTGTGGACTCTGCAGAAGTGTAATTGAATCCGTCTGACGTTGTTGTAACGAACTGATCCAAACCTCGCGCGTACTTGATTCTCTACGTCGTTAATCTTGCGTCCTGTTCACTAGTCTGGTCGAACGGGGCCCGGAAGATGTTAGAATTTTTTCAATCAAGAAATCGATTAGATTTTCCCTGATTTACTTGTATGACAATTATTGATAATATATATATATATAATTTTTAAATTATATAAATTTGCATTAATAATATATATTATATAATATATTTATTATGATATATTAATTTAATATATTTTTAAATATATATCATTTTTAACTATATTATGTTATATTATAAAATATATATCATAAGACACTAAATAATAACTATGATTATAACGGATAGACCTACAAATTTAATGGTCTAACTCTTTATAAGCAAAAAAGGCCAAAATGATGGAGAAGTTACTTTTCCACGTATCATTATTAAATTTTTTGCAAAAAAAAAATTCTTTAAATTAAATAACTCTATATATCTATAATTTATATTAATTTCAATTAATTAAAATAAAAATGAAAGTTTATAATTAATTGTTACCGACATTCATCACCAGAACATCAGGAATTGTTAAAGATGGGTGTGATTCTGGAATAAACTCATACTGATTTAAAACATACGCATGGAATTATGCCCAGTTGAAACACCATTCATAGGCATTAAGAAACCAGTTGACTCAAGAATTAGAGCCACCGAACATGGCAACTGTAATAGGCTCACTTTCCCCGTCTGCTTGATACAATATCCGGATTGCCTTTTCTCATCGTCGCCACGTTCTCTTCGTAGTTAATTCTTCCATTCCACCTGCAGTATGACTCAAATTATTTATCATCTGTGGAGAGGCAACTGTCGTGGTATGAAGGGTAATAGCTCGTTTGAATGAACAGAAATGCCGGTGTATTACATAGGCAGAATGAATCTTGCGAGGTACAAAATTCATCAGTCTTGGAGTTTTCTAAAACTATTTAATGACCTACAAATGCATCTTTGGAAAACAAATTCATATTGAATTTGTCAAATATATTCATAGCAAATTTACTCTTTTTCTTCTATACACCTTCATGCTTGAACTTGGCCGTCTTAGCAAGCTTGTCAACTGCTTCAACCAAGTGATCAAGCCTAGCTACAAACTCAATAAGCAACGAAGTAAATGTGGCGAGAGACAAAGCTGCAGTGCTCTCTAGTGCCCTCATTCTAGGCAAGAAATCAGTAGTAACACCTTCTTCTTCAAAAGCGTCCACCTCTCTAGATGGCCAAGAATGCATCCTTCTAGATTGCTTCCTCGTCATCTCATGATTATAAGACTCCGGCTGTGCTTGTGCTGTTGTTATAGTTCCGGACAAAGTATAGTTTTGGGTCCCTGAATTAGTGTTATTCTCAAGGCTATTGCTTTCAGGATCAGCCTGCTCTGGGAGTTTTGGTAGCGGCTTGGAAGGGTTGACGTCGGGAGGGTCACAGTAGGTGGTGAGAAGATAAGAATGCATGTCTATGGTGCGTTGGAGTCTTTCAGTTGAACTGTGAACCCTTTTCAGTAGTGAAGTTATGAGACTTCGGTTCATGTTGCCAATGTCTTTTCCCAAACTCCTTACCACCTCCGCAGCCAGGCTTGTCACGTCTTGGATCTCCGCCTGGAATGTGATTCGGAGATTGCAGGGCGCCTATTGCAAATCAGATCGAAAACAAAGAATAATGGAATAAGTGAAAGTTGAGTTTTGCACATCGCATAATTCCAAACTACTATGATTCTTTAACTTATTTATCTTTTCACGTATTCGATAGCCATTAGAATTCTGGACCATTAACCTTTAATGTAACGGAAATCTTTTAGCTATATTCCATGTTCCTACCCAGCTAGTATTGAAGTTTTGATATTGCCCACTGGAAACTGGAAAATACCTGAATCTCAGAGTGAAGAACACCATGAAGTGCCATGACCTCATAAGCACAATATCGTAAAACTGCTCCCACTTTAACATACTCAGCCCATGGATAAAAGAAGTGTCGAAATCTGCCATGCGGTGGTTCCCATTTTGCAGAAATAGCCTATCGAATGAGACCAGTAAAATCAAGGATCACTGTAATTAATTTGGTAGTGCTTGCACTCATTTATAATAGGAAATATGTTGAAGGAAGAAACAAGTACCAAATAGTCCAGTTTTGATGAAGAGTTCAAGGTGGCTTTGCATTTCTTATAAGCAGGCTCATCGGGAAATTCATCCATGACAGTCTTGGAGAACTCGGGATGATCTTGATCTAACCCCTCATCTTCTAAATATTTCTTCGCACATTCTGAAATTTTCAAATCCATCAACATAATTAAAATAGAGCCATAGAAGTGAAGGAATTGTGAGACGTTATTTAATTAGTTTACCTTCAAGAGAGTCCGCCACAATGTTAAAGTTGTTGACCAGCTCCTTGTGTAATTGCTCTCCTGCCCATATAGGGAAAACAAGAACATTCACTAGGACTGCTACAAAGCCTCCGATGGAAATAGAGTACAACCGATCCATGGAAGTTCTAATTGGGTTTCCCATTCTATATCCAGAGACTATGATCAAACAGTAGGTAAAAAGTATGACCCTGAATCCATACTCATATGCTACAAGCGCTGACCATTGTTTCACAAATGATGTGATGACTCCTGCAGAAAATATTCGAGAAAATTTAACTATAGTCAATCATATATAAATATTTCTTTGAACTGAAGTAATATCTATTTACCTATGAAGAAGATGCTAATTCCAATTATAATAGGCTCAGCAACTACGCCTGCCGATAGAGCCAACTGACCAACTGCTATTGCTAAAATACCAGCCAGCAAACTTCCAAGTGCTCGGTTAAATCCTCTATTAAATGTTGAACCTGAACAAATTCACATCCATTTAACGCTAAAATGTTCGTGATCGGATTTTTTTTGTAACAAAATGGATATACATACCAACAGTATATTCGAACATAATGGCAACGGTGAGGATGGACCATATAATGCTTGTGCCAAATATTTCATAGGGAGCCCGAAATAGAATGAGCAAAGACACTAGTAGAACAGCTAGGCCTACTTTGAATGAAAACTTCACTCTGTCGCTGTCTTCTTTGTAAAATTCCCAAACTTTCTGAATCCATGCTTTGACAAAAAAATCTCCACCGCAAGAAGTCTTGGTGGTTTCTGGCTGTTTAGTTTCTATAGCTAAGGGAATGTTGATCTCAACAGAGCCCTTTTTCCCATTCATTTTCCAATAAAGTACTATTAACTCTTCCAGGCCTCACTCGAGCAAACAGCTTATACATAGAAGAGCTTTTTAAACGCAGCAGACGTTTATTCAAGCTGAGGGAAGAAGAGGAAGGTGGAAGCCTAGTTGAAAGTGCAAGTAGGAGAAGAAAGTATGAGCAGTCAGTATTATGATATATAGAAAAAAGAATAATACGGCAATAATAGAAGAGAAGATGGAGCTAAAACCTCAGGATAAAAGATGCTTAGAATCAATAATGCTGCAGGATCGAGAATTAGAATCCATAGATTTATATATTGCATGGCTTTGCATGCTTCCTCTTTAATAATTAATGAACTTTGCCCTAGAATAATGGATTGATTTTCCTTTCTTCGCTATTTATGGATCACTCAATGATAGGATTCTCACAAATATATGTGATGATATGATCTGATTTCGTTTTAGGAAATACTTTATTTGAATTTCTTTTAATATATAATAATCCTATCAGGGTTTGTCTGAAGAATAAGAAAATAAAATCTCTTTCGAATTTTAATATAAAAACATATTATTCCTTTTCATGTGGGTGACAGAATAGTTCATTGTAACCAAAAAGAAAAATAATAATTATGACCACTTTTTGAACCCACTTGACTATAAAATTGAGTTCAATCATTGATTTGAATTCAACTTATTTAATTTAAATTTAAATTCAACCTAAAACAAAGATCTGATCATAAACAGTTCTAACGGTGGCTAAATTAACTATAGAGAAATTGCTCTTTACTTTTAGTAAAATTTAGAATATTATCTGCCTTACTTCAGGCTTCGGTTAATCAATTTGTTCGTCGTCCACGAAATTATTTTCTTCTCGTCTGCCTTGTTTTGAATTATACAGTATATAATAATTTGTAAAGAAAAGGGTGTAACTCTTGTTCAGCCAGCGTTTGTAGTCCAACGGTTAGGATAATTGCCTTCCAAGCAATAGACCCGGGTTCGACTCCCGGCAAACGCAATGGGCTTTTTGCAACTGAAGTTTTACCCGGAGCCCGCCATCAGTCCAACGGCCTCAAAATTCAGTTTGGCGTCACCTACTTAGTGACGCACAAAGAAACTAAAAGGCGCGTACGAGGGCTGGCATTCGGCCAACTTGGTCACGGAGCAGTGTGCGGGAGGGGAGCTGTTTAATTGGATCATAGCTAAGGGGCATTATTCTGAGAGAGCTGCCGCCAATTTGTGTACACAGATTGTGACTGTGGTGCATAATTGTCATTCTATGGGGGTTATGCATAGGGATAATTTCTTGTTGCTGAACAATGATGCGGATTCGCCTTTACAGTTGAATGCCCTTTCTGGAATTTTTTTTTTTACAGTTGGCGTCATGGTAGAGTAGTTGATTATAAATTTATGAAGAGGAAGCAATGTGGGATGGAATGGTTGGAATTTGGATTGGTAAGGTAGAAGTTCTGTTGATTGTTGTTGTTTGTTGCATTGCAATATGCTATCATATCCAACTAGAATAGTTAGACTTTGTATCTGGAAAGTTGTGGCAGCTGATTTGCAATCATTGATGTTTGAAAAATCTAATGTACAACACATGGGATGCGGGATTATTAAAATAATTCTGATCATTCAAATTTTTATATCAGCATTGTTTTCTAATCTTTTTCCTAGACAATAAGGCAATGAATCGCTGAGAGGAAGACAGTATAAATGGGATAAGGTCTGTTGACCTAAAAAGATGAAATATAATCATACAAAAGAACATTTATTCTTAAAAGACTGCTAGACAAATGGAAACTCATGGGGCTTCAGTTGCCCTCTCTGTGGTCCGAAGTGGCAAGTGGAAAATGTACCTTAGTTCTTAAAGCTTTTTAATGAATGAATTTAAAGATTTATTGTCTATTGAAGTAGGTGCAGGTATCTGCTGTGCCTGATCGCTAATTTCTGGATGCAATGATGTTAAGAAACATTGTAATCCTTACCAATCATAAGTCTATCACCTTACAGTTCTGCAATGTAGTATAACAAGAATTTCTTTCTTTCTTTCTTTCTTGCTGAAAATCTCAGAAGAAGAAATTACAGGGCGTTCGAAGGAAATGTTGAAATCCATGGACACAGATAATAGTGGAACTATTACTTACGAAGAGTTGAAAGCCGGTCTTCCTAAGCTTGGCACCAAACTGTCTGAGTCTGAAGTGAGGCAATTAATGGAAGCGGTAATGCCTCTGGTCTCTTTAAATTCTTTTATGCTTGACTTTTTAATTATATATTAGTGTTTTACACCCATGCTACAGATGTGAGAAGAGTCTTTAATGGGGAAAAGTCATTTTCCTCGCCGAACTATTGTGGATTTGTTTTTTGTGCATACAGTCAACTTGGCCCAAGCCGTAGATTTATGCTTCTGGTCCTGAATAGAAAAGGAAGCTTGCAGAATTAGTGTAGTAAAAGGAAGCCTAGATTAAGAAAGGGCTAAATTCTTTTCAAGAATACATTTTTTTTTATTACCAACTATCTGGATCACATCTTGATTCAAGATGTAATTACTTAAATGTTTCACACACTTTTCAATCCTGAATAGTGAAACTACTGACACAGGGCATATAATTGGTTGCTTATATAGGCTGACAGATTTGTTTTGTTCTAGTTTCTTTATCAATGCTGAATGAAGTTATCTCACCTTCATCTCTTTGCGGTTCAACTGAAAGTGCAAACTTGGCTATTTTCTCAGGCTGATGTTCATAACAGCTACTATGCACATGAACATAATGGAAAGAGAGGAACACTTACAAAGCTTTCGAATATTTTGACAAGGACAACAGTGGGTATGAGCACTTCTTCTTCTTCTTCTCCTTTCTCTCTCTCTATTTTATGTTAAAGAAGTTTCGGGAAATCTTATGCTGGAAGTGGGTTCCTTGCTTTTAAATGTAGGCACATTGCAATGGAGGAGCCAGAACATGCCCTTAAGAAGTATAATATGGGTATGCAAAAAACAATGAAAGAGATTGCTGCATAGTCGACACAGACTGTGTTTTTCCCTTCGTTTCTTCATATATAAGCACTCTTTTATACAGAACATGGACAAAACATGTTTTAATGATTGATAATAAAATAGACCACAGAGGAATAAATCGGTTATTGAAAAGAAAATGGCCTAGAGAAGATGTCAAGTGGAGAGAGCACCCACTGAAATTTTGATTAAAAAAAAAAAAAAAGAAATGCTGCAAGATGTCATAAATATAAACTGCTGTGTCTTTAATTTCTTTTTTGATATGAATATTTGCCAAAGTTAGTAAAAACTTGAAATTTCAAATGTTAATAATATAATAACCTTATTTGAGCTGATTCAAATCAAATCCAAAGTAAAATTATTATATAATCGAATCCGAACTTTAAGTCATTAATCTCAAACTGATTTCGAATTGAATTTTAACTAGACTCAATCCGGATTGAATCAAGTCTTACCAGTCACCAATAATTGTGTTCAAAAATTTCTTTTATGTTTAAGCTATTTGATAAACTTTTTGTTAAAATTTATATTTATATATAACAGAATGGAGAACTTGGAAGAAAGTGGGAAATTTTTGGAAGAGTTTCCTATTATTCCACTTCTTAACACAGAAAGGTAGCGGCTTGAATAATGGAGCTAGTTATTTCAGGAAACAAAAAATAAACCAAACCCCACCAAAAGAGGAAGCTAACAATCATGAAACTATTGCCTATGAGATGCGTATCAAGCTTATTGAATAACACAGCAAACAAATCAGATGATTTATTTGCTATAAGTCTCCTAGAAATCAGGAAAATAAAACTGAAATTTTCAATAAATGAATGGGAAAAGAAGCACTGTTGAGATCAACATTCCCTCGCATACAAAAACTAAACAGCCAGAAACCGGCAAGAATTCATGCGTTGGAAAGATTTCCTTGAAAGCATGGGCTCAAGAAAGTTTGGGAATTTGCCAAAGAAGACAGCGACAGAGTGAAGTCTTCATTCAAAGTAGGCCTAGCTGTTCTACTAGTGTCGTTGCTCATTCTATGCCAGGCTCCCTATGATATATTTGGGGCAAACATTATATGGTCCATCCTCACCGTTGCTGTTATGTTTGAATTCACTGTTGGCACGCACATCCAATTTGTTACAGTTTCAAGGTCATCGTTTACCATCATATTAGTTATTATAAAAAATGATCCATCTGATCATGAACATATAATTGGCCTGAATTTGGTCAGGTTCAACATTTAATCGAGGATTTAACCGAGCTCTTGGAAGCTTGCTTGCTGGTGTTCTAGCTATAGCAGTTGGTCAGTTGGCTGTATCCGCAGGCATTGTTGTTGAGCCCGTCATTATTGGCATCAGCCTCTTCTTCGTAGGTATATAGTTATTACTCACGATATATGTTACAAATTCAAAGAAATGTGTATATATAATTAACTATCATTAAATTTTCTGTCAGGGGCTATCACATATTTTATTAAACAATGGCCATCACTTGTACCATATGAGTATGGATTCAGGGTCATACCTTTTACCTACTGTTTGATCATAGTCTCTGGATACAGACTGTGAAACCCAATTAGAACTTCCATGGATCGAATTTATGCGATTTTAATTGGAGGCTTTGTAGCAGTCCTAGTGAATGTTCTTGTTTTCCCTATATGGGCTGGAGAGAAATTACACCAGGAGCTGGTCAACAACTTTAACTCTGTGGCAGACTCTCTTGAAGGTTAACTGATCTCTTCTCACATTTCCTTCTCTTCTATGGTTCTGTCAATTATGTTGATGAATCTGAAAATTTCAGAATGTGTGAAGAAATATTTAGAAGATGATGGCTTAAATCATCCGGAGTTCTGTAAGACTGTCACGGATGAATTTCCAGACAAGCCCGCTTATGAGAAACGCAAAGCCACCTTGAACTCTTCATCAAAAGTGGACCATTGGTATTTGTTTATTTCTTGACGTATTTCCTACTATGAAAGAGTGAAAGCACTAACAATGGCCCTTGATTTTACTGGTCTCATTGGATAGGCTATTTCTGCAAAATGGGAACCACCACATGGCAGATTTCGACACTTCTTTTATCCGTGGGCAGAGTATGTTAAAGTGGGGAAAGTTCTACGATATTGTGCTTATGAGGTTATGGCACTTCATGGTGTTCTTCACTCTGAGATTCAGGTATTTTCCAGTTTTCAGCAAGCAATTTCAAAACTTTAATTAGGGTAAATTCGAGTCAAGCTAAACTTAAACAAGAGTCTGTTTAAGCTCGATTTGAACCCAAAATATCCAGCTCATTTGAGCTGATAAACAGTAATGTTGGAGAAATAAACAGTAACACCATTAAGTTGAATCTTCGAACTCAAACGAAGCTGCCTAGCTGAACTCCAACTTAAAATCGGCTAGTTTGAGCAAAACATGGATTCAAGCGTTAGCAGGCTTCTCATATCCACCCTAAACTTTAATACCAGTTGGCTAGAACAAAGACATAAAGATAGGATATTCATATTGTAATAATTGAGAAGAATCCGAACCTTTTACTGGCTGCAAACAAAAGTGATGCATTTGGCAACCCGGGAATAAGTCAAAAGATTTATGTTAAAGCTTAGATTAATGGTCCAGAATTCTCAGGCAATCGAATAAGTGAAAAGATTAATAACTTACAGAATCATAATGCTTAAGAACTATTCTCTGTGCCTGTGCTTATAGTTATGCGTTTAGGATTTTTACTTGGCCCGGCATATTGGATCTGTATTCTTTGTTTTCGATCTCATATCAATGATTGTGCTGCCTAAATTTTACGCAACAAATTGACTCCTGCGTCCTGGACCTCACGGTTCATGAAAACAGCTTCTATAAACACACAGGACAGAATTTATTGTATGTTTTAGACATTTTAATCTGTTTCTCTGGTTTTTAGGCACCCTACAATCTCCGAATCACATTCCAGGAGGAGATCCAGGAGGTGACAAGCCTGGCTGCGGAGGTGGTGAGGAGTTCGGGAAAAGACATTGGCAATATGAAGCGAAGTCTCATAACTTCACTACTGAAAAGGGTTCACAGTTCAACTGAAAGACTCCAACGCACCATAGACATGCATTCTTATCTTCTCACTACATACTGTGACCCTCCCGACGTCAACTCTTCCAAGCCACTACCAGAACTCCCAGAGGAGGCTGAGCCCGAAGGCAATATCCTCGAGAATAACACTAATTCAGGAAACCAAAACCATTCTTTTTCCAGAACTATAACAACAGCACAAGCAGAGCTGGAGCGCTATTATCATGAGATGACAAGGAAGCAATCTAAAAGGATGCATTCTTGGCCATCGAGAGAGTTGGATGCTTTTGAATAGGAAGGTGCCAGTACTGATTTCTTGCCTAGAATGAAGGCACTTGAGAGCACTGCAGCTTTGTCACTCGCTACATTTACTTCGTTGCTTATTGAGTTTGTTGCCAGGCTTGATCGCTTGGTTGAAGCAGTTGACAAGCTTGCTAAGATGGCCAAGTTCAGGCATGAAAGTGTATAGAAGTAGAAGAAATAACGAATAAGGAAAGAGTGTGTGTTCTGCTACATGATGTAATGACACAACGAGAAAGAGATGCTTGTCTACAGCTTTACATTTTTTACACTGTACTCAAGGATCTTGAAAGTATGCATGAGAATCAGATGCTGCTGCACATGAAAACACTACGAGTTAAATATAAGCACAGGACAGGGAAGGCTTTATTATAACCAGAATGTTTGACAAACTGACTGCCTGACCTCTGAGGTGATATAGCCTGTATTAACAATAACCTGGCTAATGACATATATAGATATTTACATTAATGAACACCAAACCAAACACCTGACTCAAATGCTACTAATCCTAATTAATTACCCAAATGTTATTCAAGCTACCATCCTAGAACCAGCAAATTCAAACACCAAATGACCAACAGACTAAAAACAAACCACATAGAGACCTGCAGGAAGACATTGCTAACCGCCAAGACCAATAAGAGAAAATTGACAAGATAATATAAAGTTTGCATCGCCTCTCAGGGAGGCATCATGCAAACTTTCCCTAAACCCTTCATTGCAGCAGAAGGACATTAACACTTACATCCACCTCTGAGGCATGACACTAGACCTCTCAATCTCCAATGATTCTTCCTGTGCACCTGCACTGTTGTTGGAGTTAAGACCAGAACTGCCTGCTAGCATTGCCATCAAACTTCCACCATGCACCCGACCTTCTGGAACGAAAACAGACTTTGATTTGATATGGGATTTTGGGACATTGGGTATTCCATGCTTGGAATCTGAATGAGTTCCACCTCCTGAAGTTCCTGCATTCCCGACCTTCAGGGAATCCACATTCTTGTCATCACTCGTAACAACCTCTTTCATCTTATCAAGCTTACATTTAGGATCCTGCACAATAGGTCCTATAGTGGCACCACCATGTACCCTCTTATCCTGCACCAGGCCACTGTGAAGGGCACAAAGGCCAGTTTTCCCCCTTGCAAATGAGTTACATGGACCAGTAGCTTGGGGTCCATATGCTGAACCAGGATGACCCCAGGAGCATCTTTTCCCTCCACCATGGGCCTTACAGAAGTCAGTGCTACCTTGTGCACTCTTGCCACACCCTTCAACCTTGCATCTCCTGCCCCCACCATGACGGACACAGAAGTCCGTCCTTCCCCTGGCACTCTTTGTGCACTCAGGTACAGCACACCTTTTACCACCACCATGTGCTACACAAAAGTTTGTTCCTCCATGCACACTCTTTGTACAGACCCCACCACCTTGAAAAGCACACCTTTTTCCACCTCCATGGCCCTTGCAGAAAGGAGTGCTGCCTTCAGCACCCTTGGTGCATCCAGGTGCTGTGCACCGTTTTCCACCACCATGAGCCTTGCAGAACATGGTGCTTCCTTGAGCTCCTTTTGTGCAACCTAAGGCTTGGCATCGACGACCACCTCCATGTGAGATGCAAAGACCTGAGAGACCTTCAGCACTCTTTGTGCAGTTTTCTTTCTGACATCTCTTGCCACCACCGTGCCGGATGCACAATCCGGATTTCCCTCTGGCAGCTCGAGCACAACCCTCATGGCTACATCTCCGCCCACCACCATGGGCAATACAGAAATCAGTACGTCCTTCTGCGCTCTTTGTACACCCAAGGAATTCACATCGCCGGCCACCCCCATGGGCTTTACAGTACACAGTCCGGCCCTCAGCTCCCTTGTGGCAGCCAGGTTTTTGACACCGGCGGCCACCGCCATGGGAAATACAACGGCCAGAAGCACCTCTTGCTCCCTTCCCACATCCCTCAACCTGACATGTTTTAGAACTAGAGCTCCGTTGGGGCTGATGCTGTTGTGTTATCCCGGAAGTACAGGTGACTGAGCTTCTTGGTGTGGTTATCACACTCGAAGAGAGGTCCGGAACCTGGTTGAGAAAGAAGCCAACCTCTTTACTGGGCGAAGTCTGTAGCAGAGGTAAGGCTATCCCTGTTTTCCAACCGCATGATGTTGATCCTTCATCTGAATTGGGGGCCCCACCTACCACTAGTGGCATATCCATGCTGATTTTGAGTGAGCTGGAACCTGGATAAGCAGAAGTAATATCAGATTTAGAAGGCCCAGTGGAGAGACTCAACTGCAAGTCAACCTTTGGCTGCCATCCTGCTGCTTTGATATTTGAATTAGTAAACCTTTTTGGGCTAGGCACCTTCTCATTACCAAGATGGAGGGTGAAGTCCAATTCAAGATCCATAGAAGACTCTTCATCAGTTTCTTTGGCTGAAGACATTGTAGTGCAGGCAGTTGCAGAACTCCCCTTGCTATCAGAGGAACTTGATGAGCGGCCAAGCCCAAGAGACAATGTAGATCCAACTTGCTGACCTATGGATCCATCAATTAAACTCCACTTCCGCTTTATTCCCTTTGATGTGGGCATGTATGGAATTGAAGTACCAGGAGAATCAAGACGTAAGCTCGTATCTGTGCCATACTCGGCCCCAGTTCCTCCAATCTGCATTGAACTGCCCAAATTTTTGAATACATTTGAAGAATAATTAACACCAAAACCCAAGTCCTGGAACCTGTTGTCCATGAAGTAATACCTTAAATACCTCAGTGATAACCAAACCTAATCCTAATTTACAGAACAGTCAACCTGACTTCCGGAGAGAAGAAAATTAATTACAAAACTAAGTTAGACGTCTGCT
Source organism: Mangifera indica (assembly GCF_011075055.1). Classification (NCBI taxonomy): domain Eukaryota; kingdom Viridiplantae; phylum Streptophyta; class Magnoliopsida; order Sapindales; family Anacardiaceae; genus Mangifera; species Mangifera indica. The sequence goes on along the minus strand of NC_058139.1, from coordinate 1,121,292 downwards.
GAATCATGTATCCCACCCCCACTGACAAATCCTGAAGTATCACACCTATCCATTTTACTAAAATGTAATTTAAACCAAAAGCTTGGCCAATCAGTTGAAACAACGGAAGATGAAACTCAGTTGACTGTATTCCTTCACACCAAAATCATGGAAGTTGCTCATCCTGCTTCACAATAAAACACAGTGAGTAAAAAAATTATAGCCCAACCGAAGGAACTGAAATCAAATATGTTATAATTAAAAATTACAACACACTGGAAAAAACGAATGAGCTCACTCTGTGTCATGCTACAACAGAGATGGCAATTCCAAGTAATAAGTGATTTTCATGTAGTTTATAAAATCTTAATTATTCAAGAATAAGCAGAAACCCTATATAAAACACATATATACAATAGCTAAAAAGAACTTCATAAGGCAACATAAACAACAATCAATCCCAAGAGATTGGTTAAAAACTTTATTTCATACAAAATAGTGCAATATAGATATAGTAATACTGCCAGTTCAATGCAAGCAATTAGCCAAAACATAATGACTTTTAAAATTAAAAAAAAAAAATGGCTACAAGAGTCAATATTCATAAGCAGTATGACAAAAAGGCAGAAAATGAGCCAATTCATTGTCCCATAAACATCAACTGTAGGTTAAATATTATATTGAAAAGAGAAAAATATAAATCAGCTGTGTCTGCATAAAAACACTGAAAAGGATACAAAAGATAGGGAAAAGGCAGCATAGACAGTAAAAATTTACAAAAGATTGGCAAGATATTGGATAGAGCACAGCAAAATTACATCTATTCAATGACACATTAAAATAAACATGTGACATCACCAAATAAAAAAAATTAAAACAACTAAATTAATATAATCAGATCAAGATAGGCCAAAAGGAGAAATAATATTTAGATATATTTAATAGTTAACAAAAATTTATAGGTAGCTTGTATAGTTTACATTCTTAGAACTTTTTGGGTGACAATTTTTTCATTAAATATTATTTTTTCTACTTCCAAAGAAAAAAACAGGCATAGATAATGGCGAAGAATATACAATCAAATCCTTGAAAATGCTGAAAATGATTCATGACAAATATAAGTGACAAAAGAAAACCTCTGTCCAGATAAATCAATATGCTTTTTTTTTTCCTCCCAATATTCATTATTGGCATGCATCAAGATGCTCATAACATTTTACGTTTCTTACATCTATTGGTCAAGCTAATCCTCAGGGCAGGACATGTTCAACCAAAGATGGTAAAACATTGGCATATTTGCATCACAAACTTGGCTTTCCTATTAAAGGGAAACATAATCAGATCTAAATCAACAAAGTTTACCACAATTATTCCAAAGAATGACTGAAACACTTCATGATCCCAAAATGAAATAATCAAGTGCCCCCAGTGAAATGCTAATGAATTAAACTTGACATAACGTATAAAATAAGTAATAAAAAGTATAACTAAAAATAGAAAACACAGATCAGGTAATGGGAAGACAAGTAGCACCACAAAAATGATATATCAAACTTCAGATTAACATTCTTATCTAGACCTTAAATACAAATCAAGTACTTAAAATCACAAGGAAATTTATAAATTAAGAGTGAAAGTCCAGCATATGCTTTAAAAAAAAAAGGTTCCTCTCAAAACCAACAAAAGCACTTTGAAAAAGATCCACCAAATTGTATGATATGACAAGACTGACAAATAAATCGTCAAAATTAAATAAAAAAGCTGAATCTCTTACTTCCTCCAGAGCTAGCTCGAAAACTGAAACGAATGACCAACAAAACAGATGCAACTCTCCATACCTAGAAAGCAAACAAGCCACATAATCAATACAAGAACAATATAATAAACACACAGCACTATAACTATAAACAGAAATAAGTATCAAACAGTATCAAGAGCAAATTCACAGAAAACAGACCATATGTACATATAAATTGCTTCTGCACGACGACGGCTCAGGAACAGCAAAGAGAAAAAAAAAAACTAAACTTAAATCGAAGAATAACTAGCCGTTTAATTGCTTCAAGAATGTGACTAATCTAGGAACTACAAGTTTCAAACTCAAAAGTCCATTCAACAGACCTGACCGCCTTGACTATTCCGAAATTAAGCGGTAACGAATAGGCATAAAAAATTGAAAAAAAATAAACTTCCAGACAACATCAACAAGTCAAACAAAGCAATCAAAGCAAGGTCAGCGCAATCTTCGATAAAGCTGCACAGAAAATTACTAGTAATTAGAGAAACAGAGGAAAGTACCTTGAAGTTATAATAGAAGATTTGATTGAGTATAATAAATAACAATCGCTGTACGGATCAAGTGAAGTTAAGTATAGATGGAACTTTTTTTTAGGGCTTTGAGCGCCGGCAAGAGGCAGAAGGAGAGTGAGAGAGAAAACAAATAAAATGAGCGAAGAGTCGTGAAAAAATGAAAGACAAACCGAGAAAGAAAGAAAGTGGCTAAAAAAAGAGAGGTAAGGGGGGTGCGCGTGTAAGAGAGAAAAGGGGCACGTGCCAAGCTTAGGGTTTACTGATAGAACGAGGTTTATTTTGCCATGGATGATGACATGAAAATCTCGATGTTTTGTGGTTTTTTTGGAATTTAATAAGGCGGTGATGTTGTGTCAGCTGACAGTCCAATAGAATGAGTATATTTTTCGGCCATAGTTGAGAAATCAATTGACCTTTTAATTTGTTCGTCTCTTTTTTTTTTTTTAATATATTGTTTTAAAAGAAATTTTCATTAATTTCAAATATAAGAAAATCAGAAATTTAGGAAATAATTTTAATAGATTTAAATTCTAACTAAAATTGAGATTACCTTAAAAAAGGAAATTACAAAAATTTCTTTAAACCCAAAATAGGACTTTAAACAAAATTAAATAAGATGCAAGGCAAATATCATAAAATTACATTGCTTTTTTATTCATAAAAACATTATTTTTTTGCCCAAATTGCATTGGTTCAGTTTTTTTATTTTGTATAATTTATTTTAAAGGAAAAATTAACTTTTATATAATTAACTTTTATTTTAAATATATATTTATATGTGTTGTTCTGTAATTAAATATTATTTTATCTTCAATTCAAAATCATACAATTATACGATGATACATATTAAATATGTACTTATTTATATATTCAAAATAGATACACATAATTTTATTGAAATATAATTTATACATAAATTTGATTTTCAATATGATTTATGATTTTTTATTTTTTGTGAAACATGATGTTTTTCCATAAAATTATCTTTAAACGTAATTACACCAAGATACAAGAATTTTTACTTTGAAAAACTAGATTTATATTTTCGTATGTTTTTCCCACCAAACTTCTTTCTTGACTTGAATCATAATTCTATTCATTCAATTTTTTCCATCCAACATCTCTCTTCTTGTCTCCATATTGTAGTGTTACTTTCCTCCATTAATGGAAGGTCTTGGTCCCCAACAAATCAAATCCACTTGTGGTCATTATATTCAACAAGAGGTGGCATAGATTATTAAGTTTGAGAGTACGTATAAATATATTTTATTAATTTATTTATATAATATAGAAGCGTGTCTAACTCAAGACATGAAAAAATAGTTTCGTTATTACTATAGTTGGTTAGGTTTGACCCATAGGTTTTTCAGGTTAAGCCTTGGGCCTAGACATAAGCCTATTGGGTTGGGCAACCCAACCCGTTACTATTTATATAATTAAAAAATAATTAATAATTATAATATAAATTTTATTTTTTATTAAAATTAATGAGATCATCCCGACTTAGCTTTATGTATATAAGGTTTCGGGTCTTAAATTTTTCATGGGCTGGGTCTACCTAAAAGATCTGTCATTATATAGGTCTAAGACCTAACCTTACCAATAAATCTAATAGACTATGTTAAAGTTAGTCTGATGCAATCTATTAATACTTTTAATATAATATGATATATAAACATGTGATTGATGGTATTAAGAAAATGTAAATATAAATAATTATATTTTATAATATTATCATTTTTATTTGTATAAATAAATTAATAAAATTTTGATTGAATATCTTTTATTTTTAAGTCAAATAAAAAAAAAGTAGGTATATTTATTTTGTAATAAAAGGAAGTAAAAAATTGGAAATTGTGGCATGATATGTAACACAGTTGGTGACGGAAGGAGCAGTTGAGACGTCGTTTCTACAGCTAGAAAGGTCGGGTTTTGGTCTGCGTGGCGCAACGACATCGAACCATAACGAGTCCCATTACTCTAACCACCCCCGTCTTACACGTCAATCTGACGTTACGTTTTTTCTTAGTCGGCAGCGCCTCGTCACCGTTCTTTGTGCTCCTCGGCCACTGGGCCATATCCTTTTTTTATCATTATTTTTCCAACGAATCAGCCTCAATGAAATGGACCCCACACGTTTTGAGAAAACTGCGACGGTTTACTGGACCCCACGTGACCCTCTCTAACTCGATTCTCCGCCATTTCGTTGCCTCGGCGGTTACTATGTTTTTTTTTCCCTCCGCCTCGTCATGGTCTTAAGCAGACGCGTAGGGTGAATGAAGCTACGTCGTTTTCAGAAGTTCTGTTTGAAGAAAGATAAGATCACATATTATCAAATACTCTTTACCCAAAAACAGGAAAACAGCAAAATCGTTAAAAAGAGTGGTGGCGATCCAAAGCACAAACGCACCTAAAAGTCAATTCCATACGAAATTTATTTATTTATTTTTAAGTCAAAGAATCGATTCCCTGTTTATCTTTTGATTTCCCAACCGCTAGATCTTGACACATGAGCAACCTACGACGAATCTGAACCGTGTGACGGCCACTTGATGGGGGCTTTAACATGGTCCATGATCAAGCCAAAGATCCATCAACCATCTTTCTAGTTTCCACAAAAATCAAAAAGAAGAGGAAAAAAAAGCAGCTTCATTTATCAATGGTATCTTCTATTTTATATAATATTTGTACATAATGAAGGAAACCCACATGAATTCCGAAGCTATATATAATTTTTTATAAATAGAAATACAGCTTTTGGGAATGTTTGAGTAGAAGAATATGCCGTATAATATTCGGCTGCTAAGCTGCATGTGCAAATGTTTCATGCACGATACGCTCTTCCTGTCATGTGACCACAATTAATTAATTAATTAATTAATAATAATCAAACCAGAAATTGTCATGTGTTTAATAGCAGTGCATGGCTGTCTCTGTCTACCCATTGACCTAATATTATCTGTTTTATGGGTCCATTAGGATTGCATTAGCCGAATTATTTCTGTTTGAATTGATCAAATAGTTTGAATTAAAATTGGGTTTATTTTTAGATTTAGCCTAATCCTTAATTTCATTAAAAATAAAATCAAATTAAACCAAACAAAATAATATATGACTCAAGCTCTACTTAATGGCATTAAAACAAAGATTAAGCTTAAACTCATTGAAATAGAAAGTTTTTAACTCCAGCTTAATATAGAAATGACTAATTTAAGTTCAGTTTAAAAACTTATATTTAAATTTAAAATTATAATTTATATATTTATCAATTTATTTTTTATATTCAAAATTTGAAAATAAAATTTAAAAATATAAGTACAAGGGTTATAATTTCTAAGAATTTATAATATTTTATTTTAATCAAACTATAAGTTTATGAGTTCATTTGATTAATCAGCAATAAACTCAAGTTTTACTTAAATTTAATTCAATAATAACTGAATTAAGTCTAACTTAACACAAATTGAACTATGAGTAGTTTATGAACCATTCTTAATTATTTTGTAAACTTTGAAATAAATTAACGAAATTGCATCATATCATGTAAATCCAAAATATGTAAAAGATGGAGAATATAGTAACGTAGGAAATGGGGCGGTCTTGGACAGATCAGTAAAGTACGGAAGCAAAGAGAGACAAAAAAAAGGGGGGAGAGTGGGCGACTGTCCACTGACTCTCTGAAAAGTGTTTGGATGGTTAATGAAGTGCCACGTCTACCGAATTTTCCTTGTCTTTTATCTCCACCCTTGTTTGTGTCATCTTGGTCAATTTATAAAAAAGGCTTCTTTCCCATATACAGAGGCCAATACATTTTCTGTTCTAAAGATTTTCCTTCCATTACCTAATCAAATACAACTACCCACTTATCCTTGTTAACCGAAACAAAAATCACTTCTATAAGATAAGTGACATGCAATTTTTTTTACTTTGATAAGTAAGTATATATTCAGGACCAAACTGAAATTAGGAACGAAAAACACTCTAAGCTTAGCTTGAACCAAAATAGACACACGCTAGCAGGAGTTACCAATACAAAGGGACCACAAACAAAACAATCTCAACCCATTGAATATGTCTCTAGGAGAAGAGGGACAGAAAACAAAAAGAAACAACCCTCTTGAAAGGCTATCTAAGAGCTTCCAAAGATAGAACTTTAGTTAACAAAAAGTAAACCAAGTGATATATATTGTATGATATAATATAGATAAAAAACGATATATATTATATCGATTGATATAAAAAAGATTACTGATAAAAAGTTATGATATAATAAAAATGTATCTAAGAATATTTGAAACTTTAAGAATGTTTTAATATTTGGATGATAACTTGATAATATGAAATTTTAATTATTTCTTTAGAAAAGTCTATGATCCATAATAAACAACATAAAAAATTAGGTTTTCAAAACTAATAGAGTTTTGAGTCTTTCAACAACTATGCATATGAAAATTATTATACAACAAGCTTTCTAATTGACTATCTCCACCAATGTAACAGCTGCGAAGACCAGAAAAAGAGCGCCTCCGACATAGGCAATTGCCTGCAAAAGAATCAAAACAAGCACAAATTTATGTCTTTGAAGTAGACAATGTGGAAGATGGGTATGGTGAGTGAGTCAAAATGGATGGACTGGATGGCAAGAACATGTTCAAGCAACACAGAGAGGAGGCCCACCGATGAGATATTTCAACCAGGGAAGTGTGTTGGGGATAGAATTTTTGTGGTTGCTTGAACATGTTGGTCCAACCAGCCAACCTTTTTAAGGTACAAATGCCATGATGTTGCCCAACTTTTACATGCTTGGACTTGACCAATGATACCATGGAACAAATCTACTGACAGGATTCCTTATAGCTTCCAAGTGAACTGTCGTTACACTGCATACAGATATATCTTCCACGAAAAAAAGTAGATGTCTTTTTTTCACTTGATTCTGGATGGCACTCATAGGCCTTGTTACGTCCGATTTCAACTAGTTTTGAAAAAGAAACATTCAGAATTGCATTATTTGAGTTGATTGATTGAAAATATGCAGAGAGAATGCGGATGCTGATAGCAACCAGGATTTTGAGAACAGTCTTGATAGTTATCAAAAGCATAACACTGTTTTAAAATCTGGACCGGACCCACCAAAAGCTGGTGCCAAATCCAGCCTGGGTTATGACTTAAACCTGTTTTAGCTCTTGGATTGGATTAACGGTCAATGCTTGATCTGGGTTTAAAAGCATTAAAATAGAAGTAAAAATAATTCCGGGCTACGGGTTATATCTTGAGCATGTGCCTGCCTATTACCTGTAAAGAGATTAGATTGTTTAAATTAAAGAATAAAGTGGAAATATTCTAACCAAATATGCCACAAAGCTAGACACTGATGACACTCTACTTTTGCTACAAAGTTGAAGTCATTGCAAACTTTGGAAAACCAGAAGAATAAAAATCAGAATAGCATAAATGTTTGGCTGATGGAGGAGGTTTAAAGATTGAATTTACCTTCTCGGATAAGAATGTCCCTAGTAAAGAACCTCCTAGCACAGCAAGCTGTATAAGAGAATTAGTAAGTCAACTAAGCCTGCTGCTCATATGCACATGGAATAAGGGAAAGAACAATTCTCTATTGAGACCCGATAGCATTTCCAGATAAAAAAGGCAGCTGCTAGTAAAGTGGCAACTTGTCATTTAGCCAAGCTACCAGATTATTTTGGTGGAAGTAAGGAGTTACCAAAGTTGCAACACCATGACCAGCCAATGCTCCCCCAATGACTCCAAGAGGCGAAGAGGCTGCAGCGAGTGCTGAGTAAGAAGAGTAAAATATTATTAAATACTTAGTATACATGACTTCAGGAGAAAGGTTCTCAGTGGGACAGTTGCAGATGAAAAGTAGATAATTAAAAATGCTGGATTGACCAAATGGAACAGTCATCAAAATAAAATATACCAGTGCTTAGACTTCAACAAGGATTTATTTTTTTCTTTGTTTGGTGTTCACACCAAGAGAATAAAGATAAATTCTTCCAATAAATGGTTCTCCATTATACTTATGAACAATAAAATAAATCAAATTTGGAACTTTCAGCCTCTTGCTCCACTAACCAATGGTGGAAAAAAATGATTTATCACCCCATTCAGCAACAAAAACAAGGAGGAAAGTGCTAATAATGGTGTTTGCGGCAGCTAAAATTCCAGCACCGTTTCCTGAAAATTCTGACACAGCTAGCTCTGCCTGGATATGAAGACAAATATAATTCTATATAAGATTAACGTTACCATGAGAGAAATTGTGAATGATAATAGATTTTGAGTTGACAAGGCAGGTTCTTGCTGATTGATTTGATATAAAATTGCTATATCACCTTCTTTTGTTCATCTTCTGCTTTTAGACCATCACTTGAGCTGGCATCAAGCAATGTTGAAACCCCAAAATAGACCTGAATCACGTTTAAGTCAGGTTCTTATTTCAATTGAGAACAAAGTTCTTCAAAATGTGGTGCCTGTGTTAGTGCCCACACTGTTTGGCATTAAGCCTTAGCATAAAATGTCTAAGAAGAATGACTTTACCAAAAGGAAAACTGCAGCAATGTCATCAATGGGCAGATCAGTCTCACCAAACCTGTGCATTAGAAGATTATATAACAGTTCCACTTTAATCATCCTCAATTAAATATGAAATAGGAAAGATCAATGAACAATTACAGAATAAGAAGTCTAGGGATCCTTCTCAATATTGCTTTTAAAAAATATGCCACACACTTCTTAATGTAATTGATGTGCTTCATTTCAATGCAGGATAGATATTAGTGATTGACATTTAAAGAAATCTAATGAACCAAATTCCCTGCATTTAGTAGTGCATGCGAATAGTAGGATATATAACAGCTAAATAACAACTCAATGAAATTTAGAAAAAAAAAGCACCTGAAGGGGAGGATTTCATCAACATAGTGAAAAGTTCTTCCAAGAATGACAGATATGATAGTCATTGCCCTGTCATGATGGATAAACACTTTGATTACTTCAAAAGCAAAAAAATTACAGTTTGGTTTTAACATAAACAAATAATTGCATGACAACTTGCTATAAAATAATATTCTTTGGAGGTATTGACCTGAACTACGTAAATAATTGAAACTTCATTACCATTTGTAATATAAAATTTGAATGTGCTCCCAGTAAAAGTTAAAACAAAATCTTATCATACTAGTTAATAACTAAAAATATCGTGCACACCATAGACCTGTAAGGAATTTCAGTAATAGAAAGTTAAATATGCAAAGGACATCTAAATCACCATGCATGAGCAGAATAACGTACGCAAGTGCACCAAAAGTTCCAATGAAAACAGTTGCAGCAGAATTCCTAGCAGCTAAAAGTGCCTGCACAAGAAACAAAAAAAAATTCCATACAGAGGTTAGTTCCTTTGAAGCATGCAAAGTGCATACACATGCTCCGACAGACATAGATATGCATGTACATATATGTTGAGGTAAAAAAAGAGGTGCTGGAGAAATAGACATCCACTCAAAGAATTTCTTTTAAGATTAAGGTCAGTTCTTGAATGATTATATATATTTTTTGATTAACTGAATTCTTGCAGAAGACTAAAGATGAAATAGGATAGTGATTCCACTTCTATACTTAGTAAATGAGGACTGGATGGAAAAGCATGTGATGTCATAAATTCTCTCAATAAGGAATGAAATTACGTTTTGATCAAGTGGAAAAATACAGAAAATCATAAATTCTCAAATTCTCACATGCATAAATTCTCAATTATACTTTGTGTAAATGATGACTCTTACTGCAATGAAAAAGGTCTTATCTCCCAGTTCTGAAAAGAAGATGAGCAAGAATGCCTGCATCAGAAAGAGGTGAATTGACAATGTCAGCTGTTGGAGTTGCAAATACTGTGAAGAAAATGATTGTAGTAGAAGGGAAAAAAAGAGTGTCATACTCATTTGGCAGGGCATCCTATCAGAGGACTTGATTAATATTATGATGATTAGATTTAAACTACCATTTTTTGTTATACATTGCAAAGAAATAGAAAGTCAATGTTTGCCACTCAGCATGCATCAAAGTCACTCGAAAATGCTGAATGCTTGAGATTATATTACATATTATTTTACTGCCAGAATTGTATAAAGCTTAAGATTAATGAAATAAATTATCACTAGAAATATGACTGATGATCTAATCATAGAAAATATCTAGTGTGGGTTGCTGTTAACAAGCAACATCTTCTCTCTTGATCAGAAGTGCAAATTTGAAAATGAAAGGCAACGGATACTTTGAGAACGAAAATTGCGGATGAAATCATTAGCTTAAGTGTGCCCAACTAAATACATTGTCGGAAATATATATTGGGCTTACAATTGTGAAGATTGAAACTCACATTACATAAAACCAATTGGCTTGTGTTAAGGTCCAATCCACACACTTATAGACCACTCATTTTACTCAAGTTGAGTAGATGTGAGACTCTTTTTCTTTCTTTTTTTATTTGAGTCTTCAACACCCCCGTTTAAATATAACTACTTAGGTTGTTAGACCTGCTTTTTGGCTCAACCGGTTTTGACGGAGTGTGTTGTCACTTGTATCCAGAAATATTTTAGACTGTTAGGTCTGCCATTTGGTTTGTGCTCTGATACTATGCCGAAAATATATTACAAACGACGCTATATATATTTTCGATATGGTATTAGAGTATGAGCCAAACGGCAGACCTAGCTTAAAGCGTTTTTGGATGCAAGTGATAACGCACCCAGCTAAACGGCAGACCTAGCTTAAAGTGTTTTTGGATATAAGTGATAACGCACTCAGCTAAACGGCAGACCTAGCCTAAAGTGTTTCTGAATACAAGTGATAACGCACCCAGTCAAAACTGGTTGAGCCAAAAGGTAGGTCTAACAACTTAGGTGGTTATATTTAAGTGGGGGTGTTGAAGACTCAAATAAAAAAAGAAATAAAAAGAGTCTCACATCTACTCAACTTGAGTAAAATGAGTGATATATAAGTGTGTGGAATGAAACTTAACACAAGCCAATTGATTTTGTGTAATGTGAGTTTCAATCTTCATACTTATAAGTCTAATAAATATTTTCGACATACATATATTTGTTAAAATAACAGGGCAACTTAAGTTCAACTAAGATCTCTAGGTTGAGAAAATGAAAAGTGTATTCAGGCTTAGTGCAACGATAAAAATATCAGTTATAGAAGTTACAGGGAGATTTCCTAACTGAAGCAAAACCTGTGAAAATATCACCAAGGTCTCCAATATAAGGAATTGACTGCAACCCACTGCTAAAGTCTGTACCAGCAATTGCCGGTTGAGATCCTTGAAGCGTTAGCGATCCAAACAGCATCATGAACTTCATGATACTACCAAATGATGAACAAGAAGATATGATATCTGTAGCTATGTGATACTCCCTTCTCGAGCTATTCTTTGTGTGCAAATAATCTAAAAAATAAGAAAGATCCAGGTTGGGTATTGACTTTCCTGTCGCACTACAAGTCTTGCAATCAGTGTACCTAACTTCCTGCATCAAAATGTAATCCCACCCATTGAAAAACAATCACAAAAAGAAAGTGAACGTGCATTAAGTCAACAACAGCAGCAAGTAGAAGTCACAGACTAGTCGGTTAACTGATTCAACTAATAAATATCACAAGCATTGGGGTGTGCAATTGAACCTTCAGAGAATTTTAAGAACCATTTCTCACCAAAATCAAGCACAGAACTAGAAGACATGGTCCAAATAATTAAGAAGCCATGAGTTCTCTACCAAATCTCAGTTCCACGATTAGTCAAATTCCATGCTAAACCTAAACTGAAATTATGGTGGGAAACGATCTTACTAGAACCAAGCAGCAGATCAACATCAAACCATAGACTAATAGCTCAAAAGTTTACATTCATTTTACATTAAGGAAACGTAAATCAAAATTCAAAATTTTCTAACTGGGTTTAGAAATAGTGGGTCAATTATTAAAAAAACCATCAATTAGTCACTCGCACCAACCGTCAACAGCAAAATTCATAAACACTATTTGTTCAAATCGCACACTACAGTTAATATCCAAAAAGAATTCTACATTTCTCTATAAATCTGTAGCAAAATTTATTGTAATTTGCCAAGAAATATTACAAGGACATCCTGATTTTCTAACACTTTCGGCAGAGAATGCCCAAGCCACTCCTCACTTCTGTTTTCACACCATTGCCCGGAGTCTCTGCATAAAAAGCCTTGCCATTTCAATTTTTAACTAAACGATTCATTCAGCTCTTGAATTTACGAAATTCAGTAGACATACCTGGAAAAAATAAGACTTGGGTTGCGAAGACAGAACTTTGAAGAGTGCTTCTTGAAGAAAAGGTTGAAAGAAAAGAAATGGGCATTACGAGATTTTGAAGGTTTAGGAGATGAAGGCAAATAGTGCGCCTTCAAAACGCTCCATGAGAGCGTTGAGCTTCGCATGGCTTTCACACTCCCACGTACTCCGGACCTTCGGTTCTGTTTGTTTCTTTCTCTAACAGTCAATACATAGAAGATAGAAAGATAAGCTCTCTGTGTATAGCGCCAATACTTTTTCTGCCTTTATCTACTTACCAAACTTGCGTGCTTTCGCCACCATAACTATAACTTTCCTGGATGTTCCATTGAGGATGACAAGTCGGCTAGCTAGTTAATATTTGAGCGATTTGTCGTTTACCTGCTAAGAGATCAAACTACAAGTCGTTCGTTACTTGAGAAACCGTCCCATTTTTACGGTTAGCTACAGTTTAGAGAAAAACGACAAGCCGACTTGTGTAAAAGGGTTGAATGGGGAACTCACCATGATCTACCTAAGGTGTAATAAAACATTCAGCCAATTACCAAACATTTCAAAACTAACACTAAGATACCCATTTGTCAATAAAACAGTTTTAGTTATGACTTCATCCTTTCCGGTGCAGGGGAATGCCTTCCTTCACGCCTGGGCATCTAATGCAACCCCCGAGGAACAGGAAAAAGCCCACCAGATTTAGGGTGTGTCGGAGCTCGCAAAAACGGCTTTGAAGCTCCAAGCAAATCTCCATCACCGTATCACGGTTCACACATTCACCTAAAATCGTTGGGAAAGTCTCTTTCAACCCCTTCTTCGTGAGAGAGGGTATAAGCCACGAAAAACGATCACCGAGAGTGCTTGCTTAAATGTATAGGTGTGGCTATCGGTCAACAAGACAAGCAGGCATCATAATTCCCATCGCAATTCTCCGCGTTCGTAGCGGAGGTCCATGGCACTAGACCGGTCAAGGGGTGCGAATCAGAGGGATCGAAGAGTCTTCCATTTAGCCTTTCTTCAGGGAGGCGGTTCACTTTGAGTAGTGTATGCGCAAGGATTTTGAGTTCATGGTGATGCTTCTTCTTCTTTAAATTCGAAATACAGGGGCCCGCCTATTTCATATTTTGTTCCATCCTCCTGATAAGAGGTGCCTTGAGAATGCGTAGTCTTCAAGGTGGATCCAATCCAAATTGGCTTGGTTCAAATCTACTATTTGGTTCGAAATCAGTTTCTTTATCTATTAAATGATATTGTTTATCTCATCAATGATATTGTTTATCTTCTTGATAATATTGTTTACTTCTTAACAATCATTTAGTGACATTGTATATCAATTCAAATAAGTTTAAGTTCGAACTGAGTATTACAGATTCAAACTGATCCTAAACTCAGTTTGATTGGGCTCGTATTAAAATTCACCCCTGCATACCTTACACTTGAAATTATAACACAAACTGAATTTGGATCATGATCTAGTTCACCTGTATATCACAAACGGTAAACCAAAGCTGATCCAAGGCTGCTGTGGTTGAAATTAATAGATGAGCCTCTGAGGACTAACAGATTCTGCATTACTACTTGCATCTATAAATAATTAAACATCAACTTCTCGAAAAGTAATGTAAAAGAAAGCAAAGAACATATATTTATTATCCTTTATGAATACATGAATAACAAATAACAACAAATACACTATCATTTATTCTTATGCATGATCATTACTAATTTGAAAATTAAATCCAACAGGAAACACTAAAAACTTGAATCGAAAAAGGCAAACAAATCACCAGCATTCATACAAAGTAATATTAACACGAACCCTAAAGTATACAGTCCCCTCAAAGGCATCAGTAAAGAAGGTGGCAATTCCTCTAGTCATGAAGAACTCACCGGTTCCTCCGATCACTGGAATTTCCCTAGTCGGTTCCAAGAACGGATCGGCCCCGGCTATGGTTAATCTGCCGTTGTACTCGGTAGAATTGAACAGAAAAGAGAAGCCAAACCAAGTGCTAAAGGTTTTTTTCCCGTCATATAAATAAATCCCTTGTGCACGTCCGATTGGGTTTGAATGCAGATTGTTGTCCAATGTAATCGGGTCATCGAACACAATTATGTCGCCGTAATGGTTTTCTTCGGCCAAGATAGTGGTGTTGGCCCAAGCCGGTGCAGCTACAATTGTCGAAGTTGCATTGTCCCTGTTCTGTCCGTCGTAAAGTATGTCATGAAAGTAGACCACGAAGGTTTTACAAGGCTTGTGTTTCTTTTTAGCCGAAGAGGTGGAGAAGATCAGAAGGAGACAAAGGAGAACTGAAAGGAGTTTGGTAGATTCCATTTCTTGTTTTTCCCAGTATTTCTGTGATAGATATGCAAGAAATGTATGCCTTGAGGATCGGATGTGGGGTTTCATTATATTTATACTGTTGTAAAGTGGGTAGATGGCCATCGCGCCACTCCTCGATCTTGATCACCTCCAAGAGTGGGTCAATTCTTTTTTTTCACCAATTCTATGCAAATGGAATTGAATAATTTAAGTTGCAAAATTATCTGGTGGAACGTGCAGCCAATTATGGGAAGAAAGTCAGTTTTCGAGGCAAGAACGAGGGCAGCTCTATCCAGATAGAGTTGTATAATACAAGTTGCAGAATTATCTCAAGCAAGAGGAGCCAATTGGAAGAGAGTCAAATTTCATTCAAGAACCGGATCAAGTCCATGCAAAAGGAGTTGAATCGGACCAAGCTATCCAACGCAAGCAATACCCGGATTATAAAACTTTTACGAAGTTTTATTGCTTATACACAAGGAAATGAAGATTATATATTTTTACAAATCATTCTATTTTGGAGAAATTTAGATTAGTTAATTGTACATTAAAATAACGTAAGTTGGTTGTACCTTACAATAATATTATAACAAAAGAATTTCAAAATTGCGATTCAGTCCAATCAAAATTGCATGGATTTGAATTGGATTGATTTATTTTTGTGGATAGCATAATGTTAGGAGTTTGACTGGATACTGTGGAGGAGGACAAGACAACCACTAGCTTGATTTAGAGATTCAATTCCATCAGTAGTTAAATAGTTCCTTGTTTGGGTGTTTTTTTTTTTTTAAATTTAAACACTCAGTAATATATAATTAAGTCTTGCTTTAATTTATTTAGTTAAGTTAAATTTTATTATTGTGTTAAAAATAAGGTTGCAATTTAGCCTAACCAAGTTAAAGTATTATTAAGTTTGAACTTAGTTGAATTTGATTTATTTAAAATTCAAGTTCGATGAACTTGAGAGTTATAATCTCAAGTTCGAGCTTAAGATAAGAGCTACTAATTTGAATTTAATTTAAAAAATTATAATTAAATTTCATAATTTATATATTTTACCCATTACTCTTTTATATTCAAAGTTGAAGTAAGATTTTAGATGTTTAAGTGCAAGATTTTGAACTTTTAAAAATTTGTTTATATTATACTCAAATTAAACTATGAGTTCAACAAACCAAACAAGAACAAGTTCGATTTCAGTTTGAGTGTTTTAGGAGATGTTTCTATACAAATTAAATTTTAAAAAAAAAAAAAAAAACCCTCTTCTTACCCTTAATTCTCTTCTTTCTTTGAATCTATTGTTTTAAAGATTCTGTTTCCTCACATGATCAGATTGCATATTGAACAGCACTAATTTTATTTTATATTGCATGTTAATTCCTTAAGATATCTTCCCTCATTCATATTTTATTTACAACAACAAAAACTATACGTACATAAATCATATGTTATCATATGATTGAATGATTTTTTAATTAAAGATAATATAACACCAAATTATATAATGACACATCATTAATAAGATATAAAAAATATATGCACATATCATTACTCTATTTACAATACATACATGAAGAGATCCGAGTGCTCATGGTCTTCCATTATCTTTTGGTTGTTAATCAATTCTGGCTATTTATTTAGGGAAATTAAATTAAATGACCATTTTACCTTTTTATTAAGTAAAAATGTCTATTTTTCCTATTCCTAAGCAAAATGCCCTATTTTTTTTTAAATACCAAAATTACCCTTTACCACATCTATACAAACTCTCTTACTCTCACTCTCACTCTCATTGCATACACTTTTTATATCACTTAAACACTCACTCTCACTCTCATTTTTACTTAATATCAATTACTACAGGTTTGTTCGAGAGAAAGAAGTTCGTATTTCTAAATTCGAATAAAAAAAATCAATTTGTGAAAAAAAATATTTATATGAATCTTAACTCAAAACTTAATTTTATTTGTTAAATCTAGTTTGTATGTCATATAAAGGGAGCATTTGAATATTTGATAATAATTTAGAGGTTAAATGAAATGTTAAAAAATATGGAGGGCATTTTGATATTATACAATATATAAAAGATTTAAATAACATGTTAAGAATAAATAGATATATTGAAATACCTTAGAATGTCAACAATAAAAAAATCACTCGAAAATCTAAAAAAACATATCTAAATTTTGAAAATTACACATTTTTAGGAATAAGAAAACCGAAAAATTGATCTAAAATTTAGTAATTACATCATAAAACGTATCTACAAAAGCACAAAACTAAAGAGATAAATATCAAATTTAAAACTACATACCAAAAAACTCTAGCCCGGTTATAAACAAGCTCAAAATCATAAAAATCGAAAATCTTAAATTTAGTAAAACAAAAAAATTACATAATAACACTAAAATAGTTTTATTTGGGCCTCCAAATTGGGTGCAACCGGTGAGGCTAGTTGTTGTTATAGAGCTCAAAACGAGCTTCGCGCTGATATATTACAGACCTCATAACTCTTCTCGGATCAGAAGTTATGATCGTTCAAAGTTTGTCTTCTACATACTCTATAGTTTAAAAAAAAATCAATTTTCACTCAACCCATGGTTTTCACAGACTGTCCCATGGTTCAGTGTAAA
Source organism: Mangifera indica (assembly GCF_011075055.1). Lineage (NCBI taxonomy): Eukaryota > Viridiplantae > Streptophyta > Magnoliopsida > Sapindales > Anacardiaceae > Mangifera > Mangifera indica. The sequence goes on along the minus strand of NC_058139.1, from coordinate 1,103,721 downwards.
ATTTCCCACGGACCCCTGTGGATCTCCCCCTCTTCCCCCTCTCCTTAAAATTTTGAAAACGCTAAATTTTTCCCTCACCCCACGGGTGCCCGTGGGAGATTACCGTAACGTTGATAGATTTAACCCATTTTTTGATTAAAAATCGTCATTTCAGCCTCTAATTTCAACACAAATCAAATCTACACATCTAATAATATAAAACCCCTCAAGAAATTCAAGCAAAACAACCAAGAATCAAAATATTTTATGCATTGTTAAAAATCGGAATCCAAAACATTTAAACCTCAAAATCTCTCTCAAATCTCAATACTCCTAACAATAAATTGATTCAAACAAGAAGTGAGATGATGTATTATCCTTATGTATCATTTTTTATTGTCAAAAAATACGAAAAATCAATGAAAAAGATGAAAACCCGTTGCACCCTGAGAGACCAATTAAATATCCGAATTTTTCTCTGAATTTAAATAGTAAATTTATGGGAAATGTGAGGTTTATATATAAGGATAGTTTAATTATTTCTCAAATTGAAGACATTTTTGCTTAATTCTTAAAATTTTAGATAATTTCACTTAACACCTTTTAGTTTTAGGCATTTATTGTAATTTCTCATTTATTTATATCCATAGCCGGCCGGCTAGTAATTTTCATTTGGTATTTATATATAATGAAGATCTCCGTGGCAGAAGATTATTTTAATTAGAATTTTATTGATAATTATTGAATACAAAAGTTTAGAATTTCACTAATATTGAATACAAAGGTTATCTTTTTTTATCATTATTATTATTTTAATTATTTTGTTCTTACTTTCTAGAAATCACTAAGTAATCATAACTCATTATTTTAATCATACCTAACGCACGGATTTGATAATTTTAATAAAAAATTTGTAAATATAATATGGAAAATGAACCTTGCGTATTCTAACATAATTATATTATAAAACAACAACCATGTGCAATGGGTTGGAAAATAGAGTTTTCAATAGATAATTAATAATGGCAAAGTGATGGAAACATTATTCATGCCAAATCAAAAAGATTAATTAAATGATTCTAAGAGAGCTAAGATTCAAAGGTGAAAAGATTGAATAATTAGGCAAAGAAAAGTCTAAATTTGCAAAGCAAGACATAATTTAATCCTTTGCTCGTCGATCTCTATTATTTGGTATGGAGAGTGATGTTGGAGGCATCAAGTCATTTTCAGATCAGCAATTCAAATAAGGTTCCAAAATTAGTTTTAATGGTCAACTCAAAGGTTATTTTATTACTGGTGTCAACCCTCTATAAGGCAAAGGCTGTAGTTGGATTTGAATGAGACGACTGGCAGTAGTGATTCTTGCCGTAAGATTTGGGTAATGGAAGTTGGCAAAGGCTCCGAATTAGCTGGATGACAGAGAGCTTTATGGATATATTACAGTGAGGAGTGAAAAAGATGGTGTACATGTGAGGATATATAGACAGCTAGAGCATGTCCTCGACATAATCTTTGTAATCTTCATCTTGATTGTTAATGTAGTTTTCTTTGGTTTTACCCTATTTTTAATCTTTCATTTGTTTTCGTTTAACTGTTTTTCTTCATTGCCCTTTTGCTCTGGTTTAGTCAGGTTGCGTTCCTGTCTTATTATATGTATGACATATTAGTAATAACATGGAATGGGCTTATTGCTCTTGTCTCCTAGGGCAAAAGCATATTTCTACTATTATAACACTAGGAACAACTTAATCTGTGCAGATGGTGGTACATTGAAAAATCTACTAAATAAAGACACATTACATATTCTTATATTTGTCATATTGCGAGTTTGCATCCTGATGAAATTCAGACAAACACATAAGGTTTGGTTGTTTTATACACTGTTGAAACCATTACTTCCACCAATAAAACTGATAGAGACACAATTCATAGAATAAATTAAGAACAACCTGTAAATTGTAAGCAAACGTACTATTTATTTATCAACTCAAATTTCACTATTAATGTGCAAATCGAAGCCAAAGAGAAGAAACAATATAAACGAAAATGGCCGATCTTATATATATTTGTTAGAATTTTGTCTTGAATCTTGTCCCTGATGAATAAAATTTGTAATTGTCTTTTACTGCATGTTGTTGGTTTAGAAGATTCGTATTCCCTTTTGTGATTAAATGAGATAATCTCAAAAATTGAAATACACCAATAGAATAGAGAGGAGCTCTGTAATATTGACTACTGAGAGGCACCAATAGAATCGAGAGGAGGTTCTTTCTTATCGTATTACTAAAGCCCTTTGTGCACGCTCAACTGGGGTTGAATGCAGATTGTTGTCTAAGGTAACAGAGTCATCGAACACATGCAATTACGTTGCCAAAATGGTTTTTCCGGATTAAAGACTCCTGTTGCCCCAAGCTGATGCACTTACAATGGCTGAAGTTGCATTCTTTCCATTGTAAATTATGTCATGGAAGTAAAACACTAGCCATTTACAAGGCTTGCGTGTTCGCACATTGTGTTCCTATGAGCGGCTGAAGAGCTAGAGGTGATCAAGAGGAGACAGGAGAACTGAAATGAGTTTGGTAGGTGCTATTTCTTATGGTTTAAGGATATGGAGCTTATAGCTGCTCTTGCCTCGAAATATTTATAAATGTATATTTGCAGTGTTTTTCGGGTGTGCATGTACTGAAAAAGTATTACGAAAGCTCTGTTCGTAAGACACCATTAATGAAGCACGCATTGCTCATGGTTGAAGCTACTCTTTATACTTTCCTCTTTCAACATATAACTTCCTGCCTACGACTAATAAAATCATGGTGCAGCTTGGTGGATTTGGGGACAGATATACAGTTATAATTTCTTCCCTCCTTTCACTTTACTGGATATATTTAGTCCATGTTAAAACCTTTCCAATAAAAGATATGCCTTAAACTGGCAAATTAATGAATGAACGATAGAGAGGGTAAGAACTAACATGCGTACAAGCTTTCGAAAAGAAAGTCGAGACAACCGTCTTGCCTGAGTTGTGGCTCGATGGTCACTGAAACTTGTGGTGGTGGTGATGGTGAAATCATTATATCCAATACCTATACATGTGTTCACTAAAGAATAATATTACTTGCTTCAACTTCAGAATCATATGGCTAGCTCTTAATCAAGGTTAGCTCATTTGAATTGCCAGAGAAGAAGAATACTCATCAGCAAGACAAGCTCTAGTGTTGTGATACTAATGTAGTGAGAATGTTTAAATCGAGCTAAATATTGATCTAGATACTTGAACAGTGCATAAAAAATTCACCTCTATATAAATTAATTCACTTATCTATACATACTCATATACATTAATATAAGTGAATAATCTAATTATTTTGATTGTCTCTAATTCAAAATACATTATATTATATGTATAAATTTGATACATCTATAAACAAATCTTACATTTGAAAAAGTATAAAGAGAAATGTCAAATGTGTATAGATATTTCATATTATTTGAAAATAATAAAATAATACTATTTAAATAACCAATAAAACATGTTTTGGTTTGCAAAGGATGTGACTTATTGTTTATCCAAAATAAACGGTACGTTGACAGTATAAAATACTATTAAGATAGGTTACTTTACTATTATTCTTTCCTAAAATAAAAGTGACTTGCATAATTATCGATCAGTCTATGCCAGTCAATATAATTCACATAAGCAGAATCCTCAACCTTTCAAGTAAAGAAATTTCACTTTTATCATGGCCAAAAGCTTTGATAGAATTGGTTTACTACTAGCCCAATATTTAAGGAATTGGTTTTCTTTAATTTCTTTGTCCCCTGGTGGAACAAGTGAATTCTATTTCCACCAAAACTGATGGAGACACAATTAACAGAATATAGAACAACTTGCAATGGAACTATAAACTGATAGAGAAGCAAAACTAATGGACGATCTTATTTCATTGATGTAACTTCTCAATATGAAACAAGAAAATTGTAGAGGGAAACAAATTAATCACCAGCATTCAAACAATTTGATATCAACGTAAAGCCTAAAATATACTTCTCCCTCAAAGGCATCAGTTGTCAAAGTGGCAATTCCTCTGGCCATGAAAAAGTCCCCAGTTCCTCCGATCACTGAAATATCCCTAGTCTTATTCATCAATGGATCAGCCCCGGCAAAGTTTATGCTGCCCTTGTGCTCAGTAGAATTGAACACAAACGAGAAACCAAGCCAAGATGTAAAAATATCCTTCTTGTCATATAAGTAAAACCCTTGTGCACGTCCAACTGGGGTCGAATGCAGATTGTTGTCTAAGGTTATAGGGTCATCGAACACAACCACATCACCGAAATGGCTTTGCCCCGCTAAGATCGTCCTGTTACCCCAAGCCGGTGCTCCTACAATGGCTGAAGTTGCATTCTTTGCGTTCTTTCCATTGTAAAGTATGTCGTGGAAGAAAAACACCAGCCTTTTACAAGGGTTTCGAGCCGGAATCTTTTTGGTGGGTTCAACAGAGGATAATGAGAGGAGGATGATGAGAAAGAGAGATGTTATTAGCCTTTTACCATCATCCATTGCTAGAAGAAGAGGAAGAAGAAGAATGAAAATGTACAATTGGTGTGAGGCAATGGGGAATTTCATCACAAAATTACTACACTTTATATAGGATTTCAGCTGCAAATGTGGTTGATAACTGAACATTATCAATAAGTTTATAACGCTTTGCTTTTAAGGCATATTATCGGCCATTTTCAGCTGTTTGCTTCATCTCTACCCTAGAACTAGGCTAAGGAATTCCTACAGTGGAAATTAAGTAACACAATTAAATATATGTTCCTATCTGGTTTAAGAGCCCTTAATAAAGTTATTTATATTGTAATTTTGAAAAAGCTTTTACGTTAGCTTAATTATTTTTTGTGGAGAAGAACACAACTTGGTAGAGCTTGATCACTAAATTAGTAAACCCTAAAACATTACTTTTATAACCCATTGTCAAGGTCTTTTACTAATGTGTATACTCAAATTCATTTTCAAAAGTGTAAAATTAAGCTTTCATTCTACCTTTACATCTAAAATTTTAAGTTTTAACTAATTATGAATAGATTCATTAATTTTATCATCATGAGTAATAATTCTGGCCTGCTTTCGCTATCATAAGATTTTTTCTGGTATAGGTGAAAAAACATTAATTGGAAAGGTCAATCATGAACAGCTCGAGAATTAACAAATAAAATGTAATCTTTTTGGTTCGTAATAATGGTATTGGTGGCACATAACTTATTGTTAAAAGATCTAATAAGATTCTGAGAGGTACGTAATTTGATTATCCAGCTGATTATCTAAGTTTTTTCCCCATACCCACCAAAAAATGTTATGGAAGCCATGATTAATTTCCATGCATCGTGCTTGGTATTTGAACTTATTTTTCATTTTTTTGGTCAAGAAAAATTTTTCATATTGTAAATGCAATCAGGATGTCTCACATATTTGTAAGTCGTCTTAATACTTATGAAGAGAAATCATTGACAATGCCAGAGTTACGTGGCCATTTACTCCCTAGAATTGATTAGGTATAAGTTTTTGCTGGCTTGGTTCAAATGTATGATTCAGTTTGAACAAACGAATATTGAGTTGAAGTTCTAATTCGATAACTCAATTTTATACTGACTTGTTTGTTCATTCGATGACATTGTAAATTCTGTCAACAATATTTTCAACATATTAACAATCATTTGATAACATTGTATACCATTTCTCTCTAGCTTGAGTCTCAAATTGGATATTATAAAATTAAACTAAACTCAGATCTAATGCACCTTTAAAATTACTATTTGATCAGCCCAAGAACTTAACAAATTTTCAAAGAAACTTTTAAGTCTGGTGGAAGAGTTTTTTTAGTATTAAACTTGCCCAAAATATGAAACTTCAAGTACTTTAAAAAATTTTCAAAGAAATTATCATAACATATCTTAACAAGCATTATCGAATTTACAAATGTTTAATTTCATGAAGAAGAATCTGCAAACATAAATTACCTCAACTTTTCTTGTACCAAATAACTTTCTTGTTTATATAAAAATGTTTGAAGAGATCATACAAAATTTCAGTATAATTATATATTTAAGACTGATTCAACATAAACTACATGGTCCTTTTACTTTTTTGTTATAACAATTTTTGTTGTGATTATATATGGGTGGACCTATGAGCTTATGATTCAAGTTTCCGCTTAACTTGGGCTTTAATTTTCATGAAGAACAGGATTTATGGGCTGAAAAACCATCTAATTAATTACTTAAAAAAAAACATGGGCTGAAAAATTCATTTCAACTTATACTAAAAGACTGCTTAGTTGAATTGAGTTGTCAAGAGTGTTGGGTGAATTTCCACTACTTCTACTGGTAATGTTAAATTCGAATTAAACTGATTTGAATTTAAATATATATTCAAAATGAATGAAAGTTCAAGTTAACTTTGGTTAAAGTTTAAGGGTGCACCAACGATTCTTTTTTGAAACTCTTCTCTTCTGATAATTTTTCTTATTTTTCTTATTTGGAAATTAGTCATCATACGAATCAGTTTAAGCTCAAACTCGAGTTTGTCATTTTTAATTTAAACCAAGTTTGAACTGTCTTTTGTTCAAAGTCTACTCTAATCCACCTTGAATTTTTCTCATGCCCACCAAAAAAATTAAGGTTGCCATAATTTCCATTCATCATCCTCAACAATTAGAACTTCTTTTATGAGAAATTTTATTTCGAAAGTAAGTAAAAAAAAGTTTATTGTGATATTTTTCCAAGAAAGTAGCCGTTGACTCAAAAATTTATTTTAAAACCAATTTAGTGAACAGGATTTCAAAGAAAATGGTAAATTAGGTTAAGTATTACTTTTAGTGTTAAAAATAAAAAAAGTGGAGCTGCCTGGATCACCAAAGAAATCCATTCAACTTTCACCCAACATCTTCAACAATCATGGTTCATAATTTATTATTCTAAATTGTCAAGAAGCAGATATGTTAGGTGCACAGCATCCCAACCAAATTATTGGTCAAAATAAATAATAAAGAGACAGATCATGCAAACCAAATTAGACAAATTCACACTCGATCGGATCTTATTAGATACAATTGCACTGCATCTCACCACAAATTTTTTTTCCACAAGTCCAACTCATAAACAAACATCCATCTCACTCTGACTCTCACAATCAAATCATTAATTACCGGAAGTCATAAAAATTTGACATCAACAGCCCGGCGAAAAAGTAGACATCACCATCATATACATCAGAAAACATCTCCAGTGCCACCCACCATTGAAATGTCTCTTCTTTTCAGCACTGTGGGACCAGTTCCAATGAAATTTAAGGAGCTTTGGTGGTATGTTTAGGTGTTTTTGCCTTTTTGGTACTGTATATGTACGTGCCTTGTGCTATAGCAACGGGCTAGGAGTGGAAATTGCCGACAAGAGTAATGGAGTTGCCATTACCGTGTGAAAATCGCCTGTTAAAATGGTAAAATTAGCCCCTTGTGGCGCTGCCACAATTGCAGATGTTGCTTTGTCCTTATTGTTGCCATTGTAAAAATAACATCATGGAAGTACAGAACCAACTCATTACACGGCTTATACTGATTAATTATCCTTGTATTCTGATGCTGCAAAGAACTTAATTAAGAACACAACAATTCTGCATCTTCTTGACACCATTGTTATCTTCTTTAAAACTAGCTTGTGGATCGGGTTTAATTCATTCTTGGTCAATCCAATAGTTCCTTTTAAACAGTTCAATCCGGGATAAAAAACAAAACTGAGTCCAAAGGGTATAATCGGAAGCAGGGCATCTTTGTAGGCAAGACTGGCCCATTCTGCTGACAGATCATATGCTCGAATATTATCAGTCTGAGCACTTGATTAGGCTAGTGAAATGGCTAGCTATTGCTTGTTTCTGATTGGATAGAGAAGATGAATTAGTTCAAGTCAATGGATAAACAAGCTTGATTAGGCCATTGAGGGATCTTATAAATATTTGAATATTCAAAGCTCAAGATATGGGGTAAATTTCTTCTGTTTTTGAATATAATAATCAAGAGTTGATGGACTTAATCCGAAATAACTATGCTCAAAATACCCTCTAATTAAGCAATCATAAAAAAGTCACTGAAAATTGATAAACTAATGCGGCATATTCCTAGCCCGAGTTTTAAAAAATTAGAACAGTTTCGGATTAAGTACTAAAGACCTGGAATGTGGCCCTAGACTTGTCCCATCTTCACCGTTTATTTGTTGACTTTGGTGGAAGATTGGTGGGGGTTGGTGAGGTCTTCATATGAAGTGATAAAGTAAAGTGAAAGGTTGGGGATAATGGTAGGTGAATTAATTCTAAATTTGAAGCCGATCAACCAGTGCCTGTAATATTAATACCAACAAAAGCTTGCTTTCTCCCTGTAAAATCATGTACATCTTGCTATCTAAATCACCAATCCCTTATCTTATAAGTAGCTGGAAAGCAAGACCACATTATTACCAGTAATTCAATTATATCCTCACATGTGAAACACACTCACATTTATTTAATCTTCATAAAACTTAATTTAGCATTATGGTTTTCACCCTACTAATAAAATATTATCCAGATATACAGTTTATTATAGTTTTACTTTGAGTTTTAAAACACAAAACACATATAAACAGCTTAAAAAACTCACTGACTAATCTTGTTTTATCATCTCATGTGATGTGGAATATCATATATATTCAATATCTTTTGCATTATATTAGGTCTTTCTCTTCCAATCATCTGACATAGGATTTCAACAAAGTAAATGTTTCTTTAATTTTTTGTAAAGTAATTGTTGACATATATGCATACTTTTCCAAAGATTGGCTTGTAATAGAATTCAAAGTTGAATGGACTGATAAAGACGGTGAAAGGAAAGGGCAAGTGAACTATACTGAAAGAGGAAAGAGAAGATTAAATAAACCCAAAGCCAGGAAAAAGACATGAACATTGATTTCGGAAAGTTGAAGGAAACTGAGTACTGATCCCACTAAAAAGGCAATTCAAAAACAGGCAACTAGGATTGGTTTAATTTCATGACTTCCATTTTATTTGCAAGTTGCAGGAAATTGGTGCTGGTAGGTATAATGCTGTTAAAGCTATGATGCTTCCAAAATAGAGAGATTGATAGTGCATGCAAGCTCAGAAATTGACTCTCCAGCTCGGAAAGGGTCCCCAGTTGATCTATTGAAATGAGGCAACCAATTGGAAGATAGAAAAATCATGTCCTTTTCCAAGTGGGATTTACTTCACTTCAATTCCCAGAACATTTAAACATTGAAACAAAAACACAAGCTTTTGCAAACCCTAACAAGCTTGCTTATTTGTGCACAGTACATGAGCTTCCTTGCTCAACAATGGAAAAAGGATTATCCTATAGAAAATTAAAGCAAGCCTAGTACATAAACTCTAATCAATAACATTCATACAGCTTGAAATCCATCTTGAGTCTGAAATACTCAATGCTTTCGATAGCTTTAGTTGTGAAAGTTACAATGCCTCTAGCCATGAAAAAGTCTCCTGTTCCTCCAACAATTGAGAGATCCCGAGAAGGCGCTCCTAAAGGGTCCGACCCCACAATATTTAAAGTGCCTTTATGCTCAGTGGAGTTGAAAATCAAAGAAAACACAAAAAGTGTGCTGTAGTCATTTCTCATATCATAAACATACAGCCCTTGAGCTGCGGCGGCCGGAGGAGAGCGGAGGTTTTCATCTTTTGTAATGGGATCATCGAAAACAATGAGGGAGCCAAACTGGTAGTTTCCAAGGTTGGTTGCATTTGTAATTCTGTAAGATGTTGAATTAGAGAGAATGTTGCGAGTTCTTCCAAAAAGGATGTCGTGATAATAAAGCACAAATTGTTTGCATGGTTTTGGGTAGAATTTGGAACTTTTCTTGGAAGGTAAAGCTGAAGCTGAAGGAGAAGCAACAAGCAAAAGAAAGAAACAAAACACCATCAATACAAGAGCTTTCATTTTTTCTGAAGTTTCTAGCTTCCCAATGCGAGCTAGAGCTTGTAGTAATGGAATGGTTAGACATGATCATCTTTCTTCCCTTTATATAGTGATTGTTGACATTATTTTAAGATTATTTTATTTCAGGTGATTAGTCTAATTTTGTTAATATTGTTGTATGATTAGATATGATTATTTTACTTAATGAGTCTAATTTGTAATTTAAGGCACACAAAAACTACAATTTTTATTTGACTTTCCAAGTCATTTTAATTATGATATAGGGTTAATATGTTATTATCTTACACTAATCTGTATTATGATAGTCTACTCAACAACTTTCTTATACTTATTTAAAATGACCTTATAGTAGTAAAAGAACTCATTATTCAAATTTTCTAGCCTAATGTCATGAGGATTAAAATTTACAAGACCCACATTCCCATTTTGTATAATTGTTAAATGATTAAAGATCATTAACAAATAATTAATTACATCTTTCTTCATTCTATTAGGATAGGGGTGGATTGAGCAAATCAATTCAAGTTTGAATCCACATTTGATTTGAACTCAATCTAAAACTCCAACTTGGCAACTCGATTCAAGAGTTTGATAGTGATTCTTCACTGATTCTTCGACAACTTATCATCTTTTTTAATATTATTATCCAACATTTAAATCGATTTAAATTTGAAATCAAATTAATTATTTTAAATTTAAACTAAACTCAAACTAATCTTTAGTTGGGCTTCTTAAATCCACACCTACATTAGGTTGTTTATGTGTGTGTATATATATATATTATATATATATGAATTAATACATTAAGTTTTTTGTTTATACACTAATTATTAAATATAATATTGGTAAGTTAGAAGCGTATGGTTGCCATCATATTCATGGGTCCTGACCAACAGCCTTAGAATTGAATATAATTCTGGGGCGCCACCACAACCACAACAGCTTGAATTGATTAATATTCTCTCCCTATTCACTGCATGATATTCCATTCGAAGTATCCAATGATATTAATCCTTTAAAAGAAAAGTTGTCAATCAATTCTAGTTCTAATCAAAATCCAATTGAAGTAGAAACAATCTCTCAAGAATTTTCTCTGATTGGATGGTGGGAAATTTTTGACACAGTAGGGCTTGGAGAATCGTAAAAGTTGTTGATAATTCCTCAATCATTCATACAAACATACATCCATACATACATACATTTACATTGATTCACCTTTCCGTTTATTCAATGCAAACTTAAATTTAAAGTCGAGCCGTGCGGATGGAGACTCCTATTCTGCTCTATGGGTACAAAACAAGCAAGGGAGAGTCTTGAAAGCACATCGTATAAGATTAAATTGGGCCAAATGCAACCCAAACCTGAGATTTTGTTCAATTGTGCAGAGAGGAGAGCCTAAGGCCATGGGAAGCTGACGTACGTCCACAAAGTCCATTAGGTAAACTGGGGTAACTGGGTTTAATAAAGATAGTTGGGCCTTTATTACCCAAGCCCATGGAATTGTCTAGTGAGAGACCAGAATAATAATTTCAGATTGAATGACATTATATGTATTTATAATTATTATTAATTTAGAAACTAATAATTATATATTATTATATGATTATAGATATTTTTAAATTAAATATAAAATATCATATAATAATATATCATTATTATTTATCCAAATTAATATTCATTATAAATATACGTGATCACTTTTTCATTATTTAAGGTTTGTTAAGATTATATTTTTTCACCTACCAAATTTCATAAAAAATAATTTTTTAATCATCGTTGAAATTCATCCGAACAGTTTTAACAATCAAAAGTTATTTTCCTTAGTTTGCAAAATATATATTATAAAATTAATATTATATACACCCCTAAAGTATAAACAAATTTTTTTTTCTTATTTTTAATTGAAAAAATCCAACTCTAACCCAACAATTTTCTCTAGATGGCCGAGAAAGTGCCTCCAAGTGCAATCTTAACCAAATTGCATTTAAGATGATACAATCCAACCAAATGCAGTTGAAATCTCACTATTTTGAGTATTATTAAATAAATTTGCTTTTTGTTAGTTTGTCAACTGTAAAGGCGTATCATAAACTAAAAATTAGATGGGACAGTAAAAATATTAAATTTAACTTGGATGACCAAAATCTCTTCCTTCCTTCTTTAGAGGGAAAAGATTCCCTGTGAAGAATATAGATGAAACATGAATTATTAAAATTCTATAGTTTATGATGATATATTCATGGTTTGTTCTTTCTTAATTCGTCCCCTCTCTTATATATTTTTTAAATTCTTAAAATTTCAATTTACTTTTAAAAAATTTGAATTAAATTTAATATATTTTATTATTTGTTTTAGTGAGACAAAGGGAAAATGGGAAGTGATTTTCTCATAAGGAATGGAGAATGAAAAAAATAGAAACTTTCTCAATAAAAGAAAACAAGAATTCTCCTTATCCTCATATTAGAGATGGAGGCGGGAAGAGGAGGAAAATCTAAAGTTTCCTTTTGTGAGCATCACCAAGAATATTCATTCTTGCTGACGTTCAATGAAATTTGGGCCAATCCCACTACAAATATGTACATCACCTTTTAAATAATTTCGTTATGGATTGAGCAGAACACAAACTCCCTTGCTCCCATGGCAAACTCAGAAAGCAGCCGGTTGCACGAGCTCAAGGGCTCTATTTCTACAATGTGAAGACTAATTATAATGCTTGGTTCGCTTGCAATTAGGTCTTCACCTCAACCGAGCATAAAGGCACGCTAAATATAATGGGTGCAGACATAATAATGGAGAACACTAGGGGCCTTTCAGTGGTTGCAGGGACAGGAGACTTTTTCATGCCTAGAGGGACTGCGACATTCCAGACTGATGATTTCCAGGGCCGCGAATACTTCCGCCTCAAGATGGATATTAAGTTGTACGAGTGTTACTAGAATATGTATTTTTTATATGCATTATCAGTAATTCTATTGCCAATAGTCAGGATACAGTTAATGAGTGCAGAAGCTTACTACATAATTCTATTGCTAATCTTTACTACTGGAAACTGATAAGCAGAGGCTATATACACAGAATCTACTACAGTTAACAAGCGCCCCACAAACTATTCAAAGATTTTTCTCAAATAATCCTAGTAAACAAGTTTTGCAAGTTCTATAAACAATAGGAAGAGGAAGTTTTTAGATTGGGCCAGTAAAAATATGAAACAAAAGGAGAAACTGGCGTTCCATGCATAATCACCATTCCTAGTGCCAATGGACAGCTTCCTCGTAAAATTCCAGTATTATAGAATCATAAAAATGACTTGCTCTCCGTCAACATCCAACTATTATCTTTCTTCTCGAAAATAAGATAAATCTAAACATCTATCAATCCTCTCCATGTTCATGATCAATAAAACCATATCAATTTCCTTCGAACTTAAGGGTCAAACATCAAGGAGAGAGAGACAAGGCAGCAAGTAGTCCACCAGACCTTGGGCAAAAACCTGAATGCTTTTGATTAAAAATGTATCCTACAGTTTCGGATATCAAATAATGAGCTAACAACTCAGCTTGTGCAACACAAATAAGTCACAATATATCTAGCTGCCATAAAGCAACTGTATACATCCCTAGGCCTACACTCATTAATAGCAGAAGTTAAATAACTGGATGAAACCTTGATTAACACATAACCAATCCCTCTCCAAATTTAAATTAAATACATTTATCCCCTCAAATTGATGTGCCCCAATGCCCTCAAGCTATCTCACCAACAAAGATCACCACCCTCCATTAATAGCATTCAATTGGCAGCAAAAAGATGTCAAAGACTCAGAACAATAGCAAGAGAACCCCAACTGAATTTGCAAAGAGAACACAGAATTGACATTTAGCCAAACAAAAAAAAACAATCTTTATGCAACTCCAATCAGAAAAACAATGAAACAACTAATAAATATAAAAAAACTCAGGGTAAAATAAGCTTTATGAATTTTCATAAATATCAAGATTAAGTAACAACTTAATCGTTGGAACTTCTATTGCGAAGTCTATAAATTATTCGGCCCTTGCTTGAATCATAACGACTTACTTCAACCTTGACTCTATCTCCAGGCAACACACGAACAAAATTCTGCCTAATTTTTCCTGAAATATAACCGAGAATCAAGTCTTCATTATCTAAACGAACTCTAAACATACCATTTGGAAGCGACTCAGTAATGAATCCTTCATGGACCCACTTGTCACTGCTCGAACCCTCTTCACTTCTCCTGTCACTCTTCTTGCTGTTTACCGCTATCGAAACCTTTGTAACCTTTACAAACCCTTTATTCAAATTGAACTTCACTCGGCTATTAAACAATAACAAAAGACAAAGGGTGAGATGAAACAGATAGAAAGATTAAAACAAAGTTGAAATGAAGCGAGGAAGATTGCGTACTCGATAGAAGAGGGAGCAGGGGAAAAATGTTGAAGAGGAAGGAGCAGAGGAGGAGATGGACGGTGTAGATTGCAAGAGAGCTGAAGCATTTTGGACCTGATATTGAAACCCTAACGAGCTGTGAAAGGTTTCCGTACTAATACCCGCCGATTAAAACCAATGAGAGTTTGGAGTTGAGTTGATCACAAGGTAGTGCCTAATATATTGGTAGATAATTTGGAAGGACAGATTTATTTCACTGTCAAAAAATCCAGCTTAACTACTCAAGTTGATGGCAAGTTGCTGGATGAGCCATTTGAGAGAAAGAATAAGGGTTATCATAAGGCCAAACGACTATTTTCCACCCAAGATATGCTGCAAACTCAAGTTTTCACCCTTTAACTATGGAAATATCAAATACTCACCCATGGTCGGTTAAATTTAATAAAACCTTAACGTTTGAAAATTTTATCTCTTTTTGGCCCCCTAAATTTTAAAAACTAAAATTTTTCCTCAGCCTAAGTTTTAAAAAATGGCAGTTTCACCCTAGGGTTTGGTTTTGAAATCTCCGACGACCTCTCCGGCTCCATTGCCGACGGCTTCTCCCTCCCGAAGTATCCTCTCCTTCCGGCAATCTTTTTCCTTCCATTTGGAGGGTCGATCAGCGTCGGAGACGCCTTGGGAGACGAAGAATTTCGTCGGGGAAGACGAACTTCGTCTTCCCAGAAGAAGACGAGTCGTCTTCGTCTCCCAAGGCGTCTCCGATATTGATCGACCCTCCAAATGGGAGGAAAGAGATCACCAGAATGAGAGGATATCTCAAGAGGGAGAGGCTGTCGGCAATGGAGTCGGAGATGTCGCCGAAGATTTCAAAACCAAACCCTAGGTTGAAACTGCCATTTTTTAAAACTTAGGCTGGGAGAAAATTTTAGTTTTCAAAGTTTAGGGGGGTAAAAATAGATTATATTTTAGTTTATTTTTTAATATTATAGAGAAAATAACGATTTTACCTTTATCACCGTTATTTTTAACTGGTCATGAGTAGGTATTTGGTGTTTCTATAATTAAAGGGTAAAAACTTAAAATTACAACATACCTTGGATGGGAAATAGTCGTTTGGCCTTATCATAAATGAAAAAATAAAAAGCCCGTTAGAGAAAATACTAGAGAAGATAAGGTTGTTGTCATTATTAATGAAAATTCAACAAAGAAGATAAATTTATTAATAATTTTTTTTATTTTTTAATCTATTTAAAATGATTTAAGTCAAATTCAAATTAAAATGATTTCTAATTTAATTCAGATTTATTCAAATCAAACACCAAACAAATCTAAATTGATTCGGTTTGCATCTATCATTAGTGACAACATTAGATAAATTTTTGCACCTAAATTGTTCCAAAGTGGAGGGATCTTAGTGTCATTAACACTTTGGATAGAAATTTATTGTGCTGTTACAATGTGCAAAAATCCTGAAACAATAAACGGAATCTAATAACGGAAATTAATTTCAGGATAAAAATTGAACTGTCGTTAATAAAATGATGTTGTAAGTCGGAGTTCCCTGAATGGTTAGTATATTCACTGTGAAAGAGCCTAGGCACTTAAGTTACACCACCGATAGAAACGACAACGTTTAGTTAGATCAATTCAACAGTAAAAATACGACAAACATTATTAGTCCGAAATTTCTGATAAATTTTATTAAGAAAATGATTAGTATAAGAATTCAATTTTCAACAGGCAGATTCTGTATCTTCATTGGAGATCATGGAATGGCAGATGTTCCACCACCAGTATACTGCTGCACCACCAACACTGATGCTGAAAACTCAGGCGAAATCAGCAAGCTACCAACAGGCCCCAGTTCTGCACAATCACTCCTCACATCCATGGATGCTGCTACTGGACCATCTGGCATTCGACCAACCAAAAACATGTTGCATCGATTCAACTCCCTGATTGCATCAACAGTTTCTGCACTATTTCTCACTAATCTGATTTCCATTTTTACTAACTCCATAGTTGCATACTTTTGCCTCATATCGTCAAGAAAGTTTTCATCTGCTGCAATGCTGCTGGACTCATGTTCCTTTGCTTCAACATCAACAATCTCCCTTGCAATTTCAGGGCTTGTGAGGAAGCGAATTATATTTAGAGTAATTCCAGGGTGTTCAGCCATGCGTAGACCATATGCCAGGGCTTCTTGATCATCATTTCCCCCAAAGAACAGGACTGTTATAATGGAAGACACATTGCTGGCAGATACGTGTGTGTTTCCTCCAAGGCCACGGTCTACTAAAATCCCAACTGAGCATTGTGCATTCTCGAGAACCTTCTTGTTTACGGAACGATAATCGTTTCGAGTATTTTCGAGGACTCCATCGACCCTCTGGTGCTTGTGGAAGGGGAGAATTATTATGGCAGCCCGTTTCCTTTCGGCACTGCCTAATATGTCTTCGTGCATATCATGCATTGGCGAGATTGCAGTCATTGGCCGGATGGAGACGCAGCTTAGTTGTCTAAAAGCCTCAAAAGGGACAATAATATTATCAGAATCTGAGTGTTTTCCTTTGTTCCAAAAGGGGATTCCATTGTTTCTTGCCTTATGAGCCATAAGTATTGCAGATGGCCTCTCGGAGAGCTCCATAAGGTGCATTGCGTATATACAGAGTCTTTCTTTCTTTTCTGTCCCACGAGAAGCCTCAATCAGATTAATCATTGTGGGGATGTTTCTTACACAATAGAAGCAGGCCAAAATCCGGAGCTGATGATTTGGATCTTCTCTCTTAATAGTTCTATGCTTGTAAATGCCATTGCTTGGTCTTTTACCAGGCTTATAGACAGCCATGACTAAAGGTGTGGTGATAAAGGTTGTGAAGACCGCCATCAGGACCATGATTGCAAATGTTTGATCATTCAATACCTGCAACATCAGCCAGATAAAACAATAAAGATCCAGAAGCACTAGAAATGCAAGGACTTAAAAATGCAATTTACCTTTTTGTCTTTGCCAATGTTGAGGACAATGAGTTCCACCAAGCCTTTTGTGTTCATTAAGAGCCCCAAAGCAAGAGCCTCCCTGAAATGCACTTTGCAAAGGAGTGCTACAGCAACAGTGCCAACAATTTTTCCAAAACATGCTGTAGCTATAACCAAAGCGAGGAACCCCCAAGACTGAAGCCCTCGGATTTTGGCTATGTCAGTCTTCAATCCACTGGAGACAAAGAACAATGGCAGAAAAAGACTTGATACAAGATCCTCAATCTTTTCTGTGAGGGCACCAGCAAATGGCCCTTCCTTGGGGACCAAAACTCCAATAATGAATGCACCAAAGAGGGCATGAATTCCAATAACATCTGTTGCAAATGCACCTACCAAAACTATTAACAGCGTAGCGCACACATATATTTCTTTCACAGGCTCGCCGTTGGAGCAGCGCTTCTGCATCCATTCGAAGATATGCGGTACAATCAATATACAAACAAGGACAAAGCCACATCCACAAAGTAAAACCCAGAGTGATATAAGGGGAGAACGCCCCGTTCCAGAAAGGCAAATGGCAAGAGCAAGAAGAATCCAAGCAGTCACATCATTTACAGCCGCAGCTGACATTGCCATTCGCCCAACATCGGTGGTTAAAAGCTTGAGTTCAGCCAAAATACGGGCCAAGACAGGAAAAGCAGTAATAGAAAAAGCCACACCCATGAACACAAGGAATGCACCTCCATCTACACCTTTAGAAATAGTTGCACGAAGGGCATATGAAGTTCCTATTCCCAACACAAAAGGAAGGCTAACGCCTCCCACGGCTATTCCAAGAGCTTTCTTACCAGTCCGACGAAGGGCCTTTGGGTCCAACTCTATGCCTACCAGGAACAAAAAGAAGATAAGACCAATATTGGCTAAAGTATCCAACACAGTTAAACTTCTCGCGGGAAAAATTGTATTCATATAGTGTTTGTTCCTGCCCAAAGCCGATGGCCCAAGTATTATTCCTCCCTGCAAAAAAGATAAAAGTTATAAAAATATCAAAAGAAAAAATATATTTAAAAAACAGTGTCTTTGATGCGGAAAATGAATATATAAATTACAATAATCTCTGCGATGACTCGAGGTTGTCTTAGGGGCTTTAAAACAACAGCGAGAAGACGAGTGAGCACAACTACAAGGCAAATCTGGAGGATGGCAAGAGGAACGGCAAATTCAACGGGATTATCACCCTGGAAAATCCCATTAGAGGTTGGCTTCATGGCAGCAGGACCTGCACTTGCGCCCATTCTTCACAAAGCAATCGCTAAACCCTGAAAGGGATTGGATAAACCATGAACTATGAATCTTTACTGGATAAAGCAGGAAAATCAAACAAACAAGGAAGAAGATAATCACCAACCAAAGATAATCAACCAAAACTCCGTTTAAGACGTAAAAACAGAAGCATCATTCATATAGAGCTTACCAAAATCAATGCGAGATCTACGTTCACTCAAATATCACCACAACTGAATTCTTGATCTCACACAAGCCAGTCGTAGCAGTCTTGACAGAGACAGATCAGTGTATCTCAAAAAAGAAAACTTCAAAACTGAAATTTGGTAAGGCAGTCTACATGATACGACAATGAGTAGGATTCAGAGTTGCACGTGTATACAAGAATAGCAAAAAGGCGAAGAAACGAGGAGTCTTATTTTACGTATGGTTTAAGAAGTCCCTAGCCAGCTTTACATAACAAATCCGTGTTTAAAAGGCTTTTTTCTCCCCAGGCACTCCGCGACGACTCAAATTCCACCCTTGATCTAATTCTATTAATAAATTATATTTTTTATTAAAATTATAAAATTATCATTAATATTTAATATAAATATCAAATCATCAATATTTTATCATAAATTTATTTTTTAAATATTAGAAAATATTAAAATATTTTATTTTATTTAAATTTTTTTGAGATATAATTATTATATTTAAAATTATTAATCCATAAATTAATAATTTTTTGTGGATTATTTATTCATCCACCCAAGTAAACATTCCCTCTTTATCTCGTACTATAATTGGATAACTATCCATTTATACCAAATAAAAGAATATAATTATCCATTTTTTCAATTTGTCTATATATTAAATATATATATAATATTTAAATGGATTAATTACATATAATCACTCTGACTAACATCTTGCGTTTATTCTCAATTTCATATAGCTTACAATTATCAAAGTAATGTGCTAACTTGATATATAAAATTTAATTCTAATAATTTAATATAATTCGAAACTAAATCGATTCATATTTGAGTAAATTCAAATAGTATTTTTGGATTATTGGCGAATTTGAACACATAATTAACCGTTTTTCAGTTTGTTAATATTTAATTTATAGAAAAATATAAAATCTAAATATATTTAGTCACGTAATGTAATTACACATGTAACCTTTTCTCTTATGGCAAGTGGGAAAGATAACATCTCATACCCTTTATATCTGCCCACCATTATAGCTATTATAGATAACAATCGGATAGCTATTACTTTATACCAAATAAAGAGCACATAATTAACCATTTTGAAATTTGTCAAATATTCAATATATAGAATCCATATGTAATCATACATATAACCCTTGTCTTATCCATAAACAGAGGAGTGTAGGCTGAAAATTTTGTATAAGGCCAAATGAGTCTTTTCCAGTGCATCTTATCACTAATATTATTGAAATATTTTAAATCTAGAAAACAATGCAAATAATACAATTTTATTATAATATTTCGACTAACAGCTATAAAACAGGTTTTCAAACTTAAAATAGTAAAAATCTGTCATCCCATTAAATTCTTATTCAAAAATACTCATTTGTTGATGCTATTACTCCTGGCGTCAGAATAAGGCAAGTTTATTTTTACAGTATGGCAAATGATTTAATCTGGAAATCATAATGACGCATTATATTGAAGGCAAACAAAATCAAGTGATAATTGAAGGATATCTGACTAACAAGTCCTTTTATTCCATAGTTATATCTTGTTGAGCTGAACAATCTGGTAGAGCAACCCATCACAACAGCACTGGTTAAAATCCAAATCCAGACAATTCAAAAGGCAGCAAACTAATTTGATTCCAGCTCTTCGTCTTCAGACAAGTCTTCTTGCAACTCTGCAGCTAAATTTGGAGATAACTGATCACTATACTGTTGAATAACCAATACTGATGTAGTTGAAAATTCCATTGAAGTCAATAAGCTGCCTACAGGTCCCAGTTCTGGGCAATCAGTCCTCTTATTTAAGGTTAAGGCTACTTCACCTTGAGGTTTTCGACCCACCAACAATAGATTGCAGTCTCGGCTTACCTCACGGATTATACAAATGGTTTCTGCAGTATTTCTTACAGTTTTCTCTTCATATATTATGGAGAGATCCTGAGATATTTTCGTTCTAAACTCGGACAGAACCTCTTCATCCATTGACCTCAGTTGGGTGCTGGAACTTTCTGCTACATCAACTCTAACTATATTCTGGGTTGTCTCAGGTTCTAGTAAGAAGCGAATGATCATTAAACTGATACCAGGGTGCTCAGCCATTCGAGCCCCATAAGCAAGGGCTTCGCAATCGTCACAGCCCCCAAAGAAAAGAACTGCAACAGAATAGGAAACTCTACTGGCAGATACATGAATGGTTCCACCAAGTCCACGATCGATCAGAATTCCAACTGAACAAGGCGCATACTCAAGGACTCTTTGATTGACCCATTGGAAATCAGATTGAGTAGTCTCCAGAGAACCATCCAACCTTTGGTGCTTATGGAATGGAAGAATTATAATTGCAGCTCTCTTTCTCTCAGCAGTGGTGCAAATGTCCTCATGCAAATCAGTCATGGAAGAGATTGCAGTCATTGGCCGGACAGTAATGTGGCTCAGTTGTTCAAAAGCTTCAAATGCCACTACAATGTGGCCAGAATCTGATTTTATGCCCTTATGCCAAAATGGTAACCCATTTTTTCTTGCCTTGTGAACCATTAAGATAGCAGATGACCTCTCAGAAAGTTCCATGAGGTGCATTGCATATACACAAACTGCTTCAGAATTCCGAGTCCCTCGAGATGCCTCAAAGAGATTAATCATTGATGGAATGTTTCTTGCGCTATGGAAACAAGCCAAAATTCGAAATTGGGCTTTTGAATTTTTCCTTTCAATAGTCCTATGCTTGTAATCGACAATTCTTACCCTTCTAGCTGGCTTATATACAACCATAACAAGAGGTGTAGTGATGAATGTGGTGAAGAGAGCCATTAGAACCATAATGGCAAATACTTGATCATTCAGAACCTGGAAATATAGACACAGAACATTATATAATGTTTTGGAAATATATAAACATAATAAAAGATGGTAAAAACTTGAAATACCTTTCTATCTTTACCAATGTTGAGCACAATGAGTTCCACCAAGCCTTTAGTATTCATAAGAAACCCCAATGCAAGAGCTTCATGGAAAGGCACTTTGCAAGAAAGAGATACCACAACAGTGCCAACAATCTTTCCAAAACATGCTGTTAAAATAACCAAAACCAAGAGGCCCCATGATTGGAGCCCTTCAATTGTAGCTATGTTTGTCTTCAGTCCACTTGAAACAAAGTACAGCGGCAGAAAGATACCAGACACAAGATCCTCCACTTTTTCCACAAGGACACCTGCCAATGGACTATCCTTGGGGATAAGCACTCCAATCATAAAAGCACCAAACATGGCATGAATTCCAATGGCATCAGTGAGAAACCCTGCAGCTAGAACAGCAGCTAGTGCAGCACAAATGTATGTTTCCTTTACTGGCTCACCTTCATGGCATTGCCGAGCCATCCAATTAAAAATCAGTGGAACAATAATTATTGAACAAATGACAAAAGTGCAGCCACTCAAGAAAATCCAAAATGGAACAAAAGGAGAATGACTGGAGCCCGAGAGGGCAATGGCAAGGGCAAGTAGAATCCACGCAGCCACATCATTGACTGCTGCAGCTGACATTGCTATTCTGCCCACATCAGTGGTCAAAAGTTTCAGCTCAGCCAAAATACGGGCCAAGACAGGGAAGGCAGTTATAGAAAGGGCCACGCCCATGAAAACGAGGAATGAGGTAGAATTCACACCTTCAGAGATAGATTCTCGGAGGACAAAAGATGTACCAATTCCTAATGCAAAAGGAAGGCCAATTCCTGCAATAGCTATACCAAGGGCCTTTTTCCCAGTTTGACCAAGAGACCTAAGATTCAATTCTAAACCCACAAGGAACATGAAGAGAATAAGGCCAAAATTTGCCATAGTATCCATCACAGTTAGACTCTTAGATGGGAAAATAGTTTGCAGAAAACTCTTGCTTCGACCCAGCACTGATGGTCCGAGTAAAATTCCTCCCTGAGCACACGTGCAGCATATAGAAAAATCTCAGATTCTAAAGTTAGACGGAATCCAAGACCCAAAAAAAAAAAAACATCGAATTGATGAACACCATGTAAAAAATTTCAGGTTTCCTAGCAGTATTCCAACATTAGGTCCATTTTGAAGTGAAAATAAAGATAAAAAATGTGGTAGGTTTTAACAAGATGTTGTCTTTCTCTAATATCATCCATTCCTTCTATTTTCTATTTCATAGCAATATGAGCTGAATCACATAATAGCACCCACAAAACCAAAACAATAACTGGGATTCTACAATTTCTACATTAACACAATTAAAACACATCGAGGTGAGGAATTTTAATACAAAGCAAAGCTAAAACAATTCTGCTTATCAGTTACTATACAAGAAAGGAACTTTAAACTTACAATAATTTCAGCAACCACGCGTGGTTGTCTTAATGGTCTTAGAAGTGAAGCGATACCTCTAGTGAGACCAATCACCAAACATATTTGCAAACTGGCAAGAGGAAGTGCAAAATCAAGAGGATTATCACCCTGTAGTATGCCATTTGAAGTAGCCTTCATTGGAGAAGGACACGTCTGTCCTAGTGTAGTATTCAAACCCATTTCACCCAAATAAACACCACCGAAAATTACAGTTTTACTTCAGCCCTTGCACAAATGGAAATGATCTTTACACCTTCAGACTTCAGAAACTGGAAAGTATGAACAGAGGAAACTTCAACCAGTCGCTTAAGAAACGTCTACGTATCGACTTGCTTACATCCTTGGACCTGGATCCGCCTTCTCACAGTTGTGCTAGAAAGTACTTTGGAGTGATTATTAACCTTTTAGCACCAAAAATTTGGCCTTAAAACTTTTTCCATCCACAAAATGTACAAATCATATTTTGAAACCCAAAATCTAACTGTAGACACCAGACGCAATATCAGAAAGTTCATTATCATGCTATCCCTGATTATTTAATTTTTCAAAATTATTATATCACCAAATTAACAATTTATTAAAATACCTCTTTAGATATCAAATTTACATAACATCTTTTTATTTCTCTTTTATTGTTTTCATATTTTATTTTCTAAATAACGTGTTGGTCTTACCTTTATTTAAAAAGGCTTGGTCAATCATTAACACCACTATTACTATTGTCAAGCCACCACCCCCCCTAACAAGGCATCTTGCACTGCCACCCTCATACACGCCAACCATCATTCATTTCTCTATAACATGCACTTTTACCCAACCCATCATTTAGTGTCTTAACCAATATTCTCCATTATCCTGATTGATCATTATCTGTTGTCTTTCTTATTGATGATTTCAATATTATTATTATCATCTTTGTATCGTAAATCCTCTCAAAAAAACCCATTCTTTTTCAAAATTTGTGTCTCAAATCTTAATTGCTCTAATGTCAAAATGTTAGACATATATAGTTATAAGCTATGTCACCGCCCTCGTTGACATAACAAAATTCAACAAGATTTTCAACTTTACTAGCATCGATATAAAAAAGATCTATAAACTCTTTGTTGATGAATTATCGTATGACTTTTTACTAAATCCACCATCAACCCTAAGAAGAAATGACACAATAAACACCTTAATTGATGTCACAAGAGTGGACAAGATCAAGGATACAGTGAAGGAGTTTAAGACAATGTGCAATAGCAGGGATTGCATTGTAGATTTTCAGACATATAGAATGATTAAACATTGTGTTTAAAAGGGTTGTTCTATTTTATACTTTTCAATTTTATAATACAAATACTGTCAACCCTTATAGCACCATTCAGTGGGCGGAAAGCGTGTTTGTGCATACAACCGCAGAAAATAATATTTTTAAGCCAAACTTTGAGTAGAAAAATGTCCATCACTCTTTACCTTCTTAAAGCGAATATTCTTGCCAAGTTTCACTAAACACATAAAGCTCAATAATATGGGGCAAAACGAAGTTGATAGTGATAGCCTGATGTGATGTGATACAAGAATAAAGAAGTGACTAGGTCAAACATTAAGGGCGGAATTGTCATTTTCTGTACTGAATAATAAAAGCCCAGAATAATGACAATAATAAACCTCTTCTGTTTATCAGAAACCAATAAAGAAAAGTCAAACTTATATAAAAATTGTTAGTGTACATCAAGTGCCCATGAAATGATAACCCATAATACATCTATTTTCTCCTTTTTCTAATGGTGTCAGCTTCTTCCACACCCAACAAGTAGAGAAAATTGCTTGCCTTCTAAGTTACTCAAACAAAATTAATTTATTCATAATACGATGAGGTGTAATAAAAGTTAATTTTCAGTGAAATAATATTATGTATATCAAAATTTGAGTAATTAATGAAATATTTAGGTGATATATTTTATTTAGAAAAATTGAAATTTATATCTTTTTTTTTTAACCGTGTAGATATATATATATATATATATATATATATATATATATATATATATATATATATATATATATATATATATATATATATATATATAGCATCTACTCAAATCCTAAACAAAAATATTACAACAGTATTTTATTTTTTTAAAATATCCTCGTTGATGTAACTCTTATATACAGAAAGAGAGAATCTTTTTCTTCAGTCTTCCAATGAAGAAGGAATCTCTGCAGCATGGGAAAAACATTTTTTCAACAGAGAACACATATGATTGAACAATAAAACCCGTGAGAAAGCCATTATAAAATATTTAAATTGGACACAAGGGAGCTGAGACAAAAATTGATAGATTTATTTAGAGAATTAACATTTGTTGTAAAGATTTCACAACAAAATTATTCATATTCAGGTAAGTCTTGATTCAAGCTCATATGTTATGTGTTTTCTTTATAAATAATTGAAAATTAAATAATATATAGTAGATTCATATTCATGACTTCATGTGAAATTTAATTTTGTTGTGATTTCATGTTGTTAGACTGTTTAATATTATTATTTCATGTTGTTGTCATTATTTAAAGTTGTTATAATATTATTTAATGTTGTATTGATGGTAAAAAAATATAAAAATTATGGTCTGAAAAATTTCCAAACGAAGAATAGGTTGGCGTCACCAACCTAGGGCTTCGCTTCACCAACACCTGAACTGAAATTTTTCACATTTTTTTCTATTCCACTCAATTTCATGTTGTTTAATATTTTTATTTCATATAATTTTTATTATTTAAAGTTGTTATAATGTTGTTTAATATTGTACTAATGGTTATAAAATACAAAAATTTATTTTTGAAAAATTTTTAAACAAAAATGGGTTGGCGTCACCAAGCTAGGGTTGGCCCCGCATTGTTTCTTCTCCTCCCATTCTACTTAATTTAATGTTGTTTT
Organism: Mangifera indica; assembly: GCF_011075055.1. Classification (NCBI taxonomy): domain Eukaryota; kingdom Viridiplantae; phylum Streptophyta; class Magnoliopsida; order Sapindales; family Anacardiaceae; genus Mangifera; species Mangifera indica. The sequence goes on along the minus strand of NC_058139.1, from coordinate 1,077,561 downwards.
TAAAGTTGTTATTTCATGTTATTTTAATTATTTAATATTGTATATATTGATAGTTATATAATACAAAATAATGTTTATTTTAACCAGAAATATTTCAAACAAAATATATATTTTTATTTAAATAAAAATTAAATAAAGCCAAAATAAAAAATTTATTTAAATAAAAAATAAAGGGGTTGGCGCAAAAAGCTGGCGACGCCATCCCCTTAATTTTTCACACAAAGGGGTTTGCAGCAACCCCTCACATTTAGTAGCCAAGCCCGCCAACCCCTTCAATTTTTCATCAACCCGATACGCCAACCCCAAACTTGCCTGCCAACCGCCCTCCCAAAATAACCTTCCCAAGCCAAAATCAATTTTTTCACATTTTTTTCATTTTTAAAATTGTAATAATTGGCTAATTAACAATATTATTAAAATTATAATATTTAATAATATTTTAATTTACTTAATTAAATTTCTATATAATTAAATTGAATTGATTTATGCGGAATTCAAATTAAATTAATTTTAGTACGATACAATACATTTATATTTCTGTTTTATAAGAAAATCTCACATGTTGTCCTGCCATTATTTCGTCTCTGCAAATCTAATAAGTTTCGTCAATCGATTGCTCACTGATTTTTTTGTGTGTAAATCTATGCTAACTTTAAATATCTCTTTTTTTGTATGTTTAAAATAGATGTGCTAAAGATGAATATATATATATATATATATATATATATATACTAAAGATGAAATTTTACTTCACGAGAATACTATTGCATAAATCATTGCATTATCTCTCCTCTACAAGTCAAGTTATTCTCTGCAAGCTCACGTGAATATCAAATTCATTTTTGTTTTGATTCTTGGGATATATATTGATGTATTCTTTGCATATTTAATACCAAGTACTTCAGTGCATGCTCTTTATGAGTGCTTTTTTGGATTATCTTTTTATATGCTGCTTTAATATGAGATTAATGCAAACCAAAATTTCGACAGATAAGATCAACTGAGTTTACAATTTTTGTACATTTAATCTAAAAAATTTAAACTTAACAATTTTAAATTCACTTGATCTTGTCTAACACATATATATAAATGTTATTTCAAATAGGAATACTAAATATCTATACATGTTCTCTCTCTATAGTGCATTAAAAGTAAATACTATTGTAAATTTTGTTTTGGTTTCTCAATGTTAAAGATAAGGGCAATTTAGATATCTTATCATATAAAGTGGTAAAAATATTTAGAGTATAAAAAATATGGTATAAATATATACGTGGGCTCAAATGAGAGTACAAATTTCAATTTTTTTAATTTTTAATCTAAAATAATATATTATTTAAATATTTAATTGAATATTTAAAACTAAATAAATGTAGTTTTATTGTTTTTGCTATTTTAAGTTTTAGTCCTAGGATTTAACAAGCTCTGCTAAAATTTTTAAGATTATATATAAGCGAGTAGAGAAGATAGTAAAAAAGAACACAATGGAGAAAACTTATTCTCACCCAATATTTAGTTTATTCTCAAATTTTCATCTACTTAAGTTATGAAAATTTAAATATTTATTTATTATTTAATTTTTATGTTAATGTAAAAATAAAAATGTAATTTAACTAATAATATTTAAAATAAAATAAAATTTTATTTTTTCACCTCACAAAATATATTTTCTCTCTTAAACACAACCCCCCCAAACTCTTTTTAAACTCCAAAGTCCACACTCTCTCATCTACAATTTCCATTGTCCCCTCTTATCTTTTCCTCTCTGAATCCATGCACCAATGGATCCAATTAGTGTGTGAGGCAACTCTTCCTTGGAGACCATGGACCCAGAAATCCACGATCTCAACAAGAAGAAGCAGCGACACCAATGCCATAAAATCGAACTCATCACTTGTAGAAACTTCACCTCCTTCGTCGTCATCGAGGCCCTCGACAACATCCTCAGCAACAAGTACTTCAAAGGCATGCCTAGCAACCGTTACTATGGTGGCAATGAGTACATTGACAAGATCGAAAATCTCTACAAGTTTAGTAGTGCTCCGGTTCCCTAACGAGCTTCACTACCTACATGGCCATTCTCAAGCCGCATAGTCGTATCATGAGGTTGGATCTTTGGTCAAGCGGTCACTTAACTCACAGGCATTATACTTCTGGAGGGAAGATGATTTCGACTACTTCGATTTACTTTGAGAGTTTGTCGTATCAGGTGAATTCCACTACTAAATATATTGATTACGAGAAGTTGCAGGAGAAAGCTTTGGACTTTAGGCCTAAACTGATGATTTGTGGTGGAAGTGCATATCCTTGAGATTGGGATTATGCAAAATTCAGAGTTGTTGCCAATATGGCTGGCACGCTTTTGCTTTATGATATGGCTCTCATTAGTGGCCTAGTTGCCATTGAGGTAATTTTAATCCACCTAGTCTTGTTGAGATCATCAGAAATGTATTGAGAAACAGTTATCGAAAAGAGAGAATACATTTTGTGAGAGTGTAACTACAATGTTCTTAAATTTAAAAGGGTAACTTCAACCCTAAAATATAGAAATCCTAAATTATGAGAAAAAAATAACTTTTAAAATTAAGTTATGGAAGAAATCATCAGTTTTTAAAATTGACATGGAAAAAAGGGATAAATTTTTATCTTTTAAAAGGCCAAAGGATTATTTCCACCCAAAGTTTGTTGAATCCTCAAATTAATATCTATTAAGTATTGAAAATTCAAACTCTTACTTGTTAGCTATTAAAATTAATAGATCCAGTTAGTTTTAGGAATAAAACTATTATTTAGCTAATAATAAAATTTTACCTTAATTTTACTGTTAGTTTAAAAAGTTCATAATTTTACATAGGTTGTAAAAATTTTGCTAGAAATCTGAGGAGTGGGTTTTACTTTGTCAGAAATTCCATCAAAACCTCTAGGATCAGCAAAATGGATTAACAGACAAATAGCACCACCCATCGATTCTTCATATTAAAAAAAGGTAACCCATTAAAGATTTTTTTTTTTTTTTTAAACCAGAGGTAAAGAATGATAAAGCATCTTGAACAACAAGATCAACATTTGGTACAGAAGCTTTTATGCCTTGAGATCTGCAGTGGCCTTGAATGTCAAGAGCAAAACAAGCGAAACCCTTCCGGAAAATAATGATAAAAATCACAATAAAACCTTTTACTTAAATAACACTGGGATTAATCTTTTAAAAATGCTGGATATTATATTGTAAAGTCACATATGACTCCTTAAATTTGTACCATATTCTATTTGCATTCGATAGATAATTGGTTCATTATGAGATTCGATACTTAAAATAATTATCTGTTTTAATATCCCTTTTTTAACTTATATTTAATTTAAGGTTAGTATATTTATTTATCTAATAATATTATTTACCTTATTATCAAAATTGCATGTCTTTATTTAAGAAGACCATGATCTTATTGATAGTTGTTATCAAAATCAGACCAAAAGAAATTGATCATGTTCAATTTCCCTTCTACAGACATTGATCCTGAGGTCCTGACATAGAAGCAATTCGACCATGGCCGGTATATTGTTGTAGCACCAAAACTGAAGCTGATGTTGAGAAATCAGGAGATATCAGCAAGCTGCCGACCGGTCCAAGTTCCGGGTAATCACTCTTCACATGGAACACGGCCGCTGCCCGGCCCTCAGGAGTTCGACCGACCAAAAACATGTTGCATTTATTAAACTGGCTTACAATCTCAACAGTTTCTGCAGTGTTCTTGACTACTCTTTCTACATAAGTGAATGAATCTACAGCTGCAAATTTTGTTTTAACTTCAGCAAGGAAGTTGTTATCTTCAGAAACATGGGACTGGTCTTTCGTCTGAATCTCCCCGGAAATATCAGGGCTTGGAAGGAATCGAATGACAGTGAGACTAATTCCAGGGTGCTCAGCCATGCGAGCTCCATAAGCAAGGGCTTCCTGATCATCGTTTCCACCGAAAAACAAAACTGTCATAACGGAAGAAACATTGCTTGCTGAAACATGCGTGCTGCCACCAAGCCCCCGGTCAACTAAGATCCCCACTGAGCACGGAGCACTCTCAAGAACCTTCTTATTAACGCAACGAAATTCGTTTCGAGTAGTCTCCAGGGTCCCATCGAGCCTCTGGTGTTTATGAAATGGGAGAATTATTATTGATGCTCGTTTCCTTTCAGCACTTCCAATAATGTCTTCGTGAATATTGTGCATCGGTGAGATTGCAGTCATTGGACGGATAGAGACGCGGCTCAGTTGTCTAAAAGCCTCGAAAGCAACAACGACTTGATCAGTATTTGAGTTTCTGCCTTTGTTCCAAAAGGGTATTCCATTTTTTCTTGCCTTGTGGACCATAAGTATTGCAGATGGCCTTTCTGTGAGTTCCATGAGGTGCAGTGCGTAAACACAGAGACCTCCTTTCTTTTCAGTCCCACGTGAAGCTTCAATCAGATTAATCATTGTGGGGAGGTTTCTTGAAGCATAGAAACAAACCATAATCCTAAACTGAACTTCTGGATCTTTCCTCTTAATAGTTCTGTGCTTGTAAATGTCATTGCTTGTTCTTTTGTCAGGCTTGTACACCGCCATGACTAAAGGTGTTGTTATAAATGTTGTGAAGACCGCCATCAGAACCATGATCGCAAATGTTTGATCATTCAATACCTGAAACATCAATTGAATAAACACAATTAAGATTCCGAAACCAAGGATAAATAACAAGAAAGGCTTAGAAATTTTACCTTTCTGTCTTTGCCAATGTTGAGGACAATGAGTTCCACCAAGCCTTTAGTATTCATTAGAAAGCCAAGTGCTAGAGACTCCCGCACAGGCATTTTGCATAAGACGGACATTGACACAGTGCCAGCCACCTTTCCGAAGCATGATGTAACTATGACCAACAAAAGGAATCCCCAAGACCGAAGTCCTCGAATTGCGGCAATATCAGTCTTCAGTCCGCTTGAAACAAAGTACAATGGGAGAAAAAGACCGGATACAAGATCCTCAACTTTTTCAACCAGAGCACCAACAAATGCCCCATCCTTTGGGACCAAAACGCCAATTATAAATGCCCCAAAGAGAGCATGTATTCCAATAACATCAGTCACAAAACCCGCAAACAAAACAATAGACAGAGTAGCACAAACATACAATTCGTCCACAGGCTCCCCCTCTGGGCATCGCTGCTGCATCCATCTAAAGATAGGCGGGACAATGAGTATGCAAATGAAGACAAAAGCACCCCCGCACAAAAGAACCCATAAAGATACAAGGGGAGATCGCCCCGATCCTGAGAGGGCAACGGCAAGAGCAAGTAAAATCCAGGCGGCAACGTCATTTACAGCCGCAGCTGACATGGCCATACGCCCAACAGCAGTAGTTAAAAGCCTGAGTTCAGCTAAAATACGTGCCAGGACGGGAAATGCAGTAATAGAAAAAGCCACTCCCATGAATACAAGAAATGGAGGTCCACTTACACCTTTAGAAATGGATGCACGGAGGGCAAATGAGGTTCCTATTCCCAACGCGAAAGGTAGACAGATGCCTCCCAGGGCTATGCATAGAGCCTTTTTACCAGTCCGGCGAATTGACTTTGGATCTAACTCTAAGCCTACAAGGAACAGAAAGAAGAGGAGGCCAAGGTTGGCTAACGTATCCAACACAGTGTGACTCGTGGCAGGAAAAATTGTATTCAGATACTTCTTGTTCCTACCAAAAGCTGAAGGGCCAAGCAATATTCCTCCCTGCATAAAGAAATCAAAAAGACATACTATAATCTTCTTTGTTGACGGAAGCCGAAAATCGGAGCGACTTTTAACAAAATTTAGACCGGTAATTCTCTTTTACTAACTTATGTAAAAGTATGAATTGGGTTATAAATAAATAATAGTATCATATATAATATTATAGTATAGTCTAAACTAAAATTTTAATCTTATAAAATAAAAATAATAATAAATAGCTAAATTAAAATCCTAATACTAAAAAATGAGAAAATAATAAATAACTAAATTAGGATTATAATCTAATAAAATAAAAATAATAATAATAACAAATCAAAATCTGATAAAATAAAAGTCAGATTTGAACAAAATTAGATCAAATAGGAATGTGTTTAACACTCCCTTGCAATTGCAAAGTTGCAATTAGAGGTTGAGGCTAAGAAGTCAATTGCGTAAGGAGAGATAGAGAGTGCGTCGAAGAGAAAGGCTAGGCTGACGTTGGCTCAGTCTCAGGCAATCAGAGACAGAGGAAAGATGTTTTTAGAAAAAGAATCACAAACTTCTAAAAGCAACAGGGGTAATGGGAAAATGAAACCATAGCAATAGAATCAACAGTGACCAGAAAAAGCTTTGAATCAGCCATCAAAAGCAAAAAAAGACCAACAATGAACAAAAACCTGGTCAAGTTTGAGAATAAAGAAAGGATGGGATGTCGCTAATACAGGAGAGAAGACCACTAACAAGAGAGAGACGAAAGTAGGTCCTCAATCGCTTGAGAGATTAGAGCAAAGGTTCAATCGTGATAGAGACCAAAACAGGGGCAAGAGAGACGAAAGCAAGAGCTCAATCATTAGAGAGACAAAAGCAGAGGCTTAATCGTTAAAGAGATGAGAGTAAATACTCAATCGTTAGAGAGACGAAAGTAGGGGTTAGGGAAAAAGAAAAAAAATCAGTTTTCAAAACTGAATGCCATAGGTGGATATTATGAATTGGGTTATACATTGAATTAATATTATTGACGAATCATCGTACAATATGTAGTATTACAATGTAGTTTAAATTAGAATCTTAATTTTATGAAATAGGAAAAATAATAAATAGTTAAAATCTTAATCCTATAAAATAGAAAAATAATAAATAACTAAACTGGAGAGAAGACCACTGACAAAAGAGAGACATGAGTAGGTACTCAATTGTGTGAGCGATAAGCGCAGGGGCTCAATCATGAAAGAGATGAGAGCAAGGATTCAATTATAAGAGAAATGAAAGCAAAGACTCAATTGTTAAAGAGACAATAATAGGGGTCTAATCGTTAAAGAGATGAGAGTAAAGGCTCAATTATTAGAGAAACAAAAGCAGGGACTAGGAAAAAAGAAAAAAACCAGTTTTCAAAACTAAATGCCACAAGAGAATATTAACTACTCTAATACTATGTAGAATTATGAATTGGGTTATAAACTAAATTAATATTATTGACGAATCATTGTACAATATATAATATTACAATGTAATCTAAATTGGAATTATAGTTCTATAAAATAAAAAATAATAATAAATAGTTAAATTGAAATCCTAATCCTATGAAATAGAAAAATAATATATAACTAAACCAAAATCATAATATTATGAAATAGAAAAAAATAATAAACCAAAATCACACTCAATGAAAATCAGATCAATAAAAATCACATTTGAGTAGGATTAGATCAAATAGAAATATATTTAACAACTTAGACAAAAACTGAAAAATAGAGCGTAGAAAAAGTAGTAGAAGAAGAGCAACTTACAACAATCTCTGCAATGACACGAGGCTGTCGAAGAGGCCGTAAAATTACAGCAAGAAGGCGTGTGAGCAACACCACAAGACATATTTGAATAATGGCAAGAGGAAGTGCATGATTAATAATACCATCACCCTGAAACACCCCATTTGATGTAGCCTTCATTGGCTCACATGTCCGACTTTCTCCCATTCTGCACCAAACGTTTTTGTTCACTCCCAACTCTTGAAGCAATATATATCGCTATTCCAACACTTTTTTAAGCCCTGTAAAATAATAAACATCACATGACTTGCTTTCCCAAATTTTTGTCAAGGTGACAACTACCAAACCCAGGAAAAATAAAAAATAAATTAAGGGAGACTTCAACTGTGATATGAGAATTGACATAATTGACTTCCTCGAAATTACAGTGTCCCATCATCTTTTTTGACAAAATTATTATAATACAAAAATCCAGATAAATAGAAGTTTGGAAAAAAAAAAAAAAACGTAAGAAGTAAATTTTTTAACTTTGGAAAACATTACTATGACTATTTACACTCAATCCAATATTGGTGGTGGTGGTGGCCAGGATTGCCTGAAATCTCGACTATCCTTGTGAAGGAAGCCCTCTTTGAAAAAGTCTAGTCACCTAATTCCCAAAGTTGCTGCAAGAGAAATATACTGCAACACCAGCGTTGAGGGCCTAAAATAAGGCATCTCCACTAGTGCCAAAATTTTGGCTGATTCAAATTTCACAGCAACCAGCCAAGAAAAGCTTTTTTCGACCAGAGTGATCATGTTCATTCATGGATGATACGTAAAAATAAAACATAATAAAATCCAAGCTGTATCTCATCGTCTAATACGACTAAATACAAATATAAATAAGGGAAAACGCCTATTCAGAAATCTGCAGATCTCGTTTCAAAAGTTGACAGCTAACAGGAGGAACATATGCGACTGCAGCTGAATGAGAATGGGTAAAAGAAGAAATTGAAAAAGGGTGAGAAAGATGGGGGATTATTGGCTTTCCAGATGAAATTCATCAACTACGTGGACATTAAACTTCACAAAACAAGTGGGAAATTTGCATGCAATGTGTTTCAAAAGACAGTTATATCCCTATTCATCGCATCAAAATTTTATAGCCAAATAAACAGGAAAATTCCGCGGGTTCTTTAATAATCTGTTCATCGAGAACCAAACAGAAAACGACAACAAAGGAGGAAGAGGCAGGGAGAGAAATGGATCACCTGTAGAAAAATCTGAAGCATGCAATTCTTTAAACTAGTTTTGTTTCATCTTCGTTCCTATGGTCTCCTTACTGTAGTTTGAATAATAACAGACGACAAAATAAGAAGTGGGATTACACATATATATACAAATATGTAATCCCTATTTAGAAATACATACAGGGATGAGTGTGGAGATTACAAAGAGAGAAGAAGCGGAGGTGGAGGGACTACAATACATTATCAGCTAAGCCCTTGCGTGTGTGTGGAGAATTTTGCCTTAATTTAATCACATACTCTAGTTCACAAGTTTTTTTTAGTAAGTATATCTTGGGAAGACTGAGCAAATTCGATTACATTTAGAAGATGTCTGATTTTGGAAATATTTTATTATTAAAATTGAAATATTACCTTGAAAATATATTATCTTAAAGATTATTAGGTATAAATTATTACTATATTTGATAAAATTTGAAAAAAATAATTAAATATAAACAATTATTTTGTTTAGTTAGAAATAATAAAAGAATATTAGTATATTATTTTACTTAAATACCCTTAAGTGTAATTATTCTAAAATATTTTTTATATTATTTGTTATATTAATTGAAAATAAAATTATTTTTCCCTAAAAAATGATAAATAAATTATATATTATAATAAAATCAAGATTACCTTAATAATCTTTTAATACCTAAGGTGGATATGATAATCAAATTACATCTTATATTACCTGTCACATCATCATTAGTAATAGAAGATTATCGAAATCTTTTATTATTTATAAATCAAACAAAATAATGTAAATAATAAAATATAAATTACCAGAGTAATATTTAATCCCCCTCAACCAAACGCACCAAGATTTCAAGTCCTAATGAGGAATGTAGTCACCTTATACCAAAAATAAGGTGCGAAAACCTTTAAATAAGCGTTTGGTTTGTGTAATGTTTTATTATCAAAATTTAAAAATTACATTGAAGATAGATTACTTAGAAGATTACTAAATATAAATAATTAGTTAGAGAAAATAAAATAATACTAGTAAATTATTTTACTTAAATACCCTTAGATATAATTATTTTAAAATATTTTTATATTACTTATTATATTAATTAAAAATGTGGTTATTTTTGTCCTAAAAATTTAATAAATAAAAATATAATTATAATAAAATTAAGATTACTTTGGTAATCTTTTAATACCTAAGGTGAATATAGTAATCAGATTACTGCCTACATTATTTGTCATATCAACATTGGTAATAATTACTGTAATCTTTTATTACTGACCTACTAAACAAGGTAATGTAAGTAATAAAAGATAAATTGTCAAAATAATCTTTATTAATTGGAAACCAAACAACCCTTAATTGTTATTTTCAAGTGATAGATTACTCTTTGGGGCCGTTTGGTTTGTGTTATTAAAATATTACTTGGTAATTTATCTTTTAGTACTTGTATTATCTTATTTAGTTTTTTTAATAATAAAATATTGTGGTAATATATGGTGATATAGCAAATAATATAAATAGTAATTTGATTATCATCCTTTCTTAGATATTAAAAAATTATCAAAGTAATATTAATTTTCTTTTTATTTATTAATTTTTTAACTAAAATTCTCTCACTTTTAATTAATATAACAAATAATATGAAATATATTTTAAAATAATTATACTAAAAGATATTAAAGTAAAATAATATTTTAATGTTATCTTATTACCTCTAACCAAACTTAATCATTATTTATACTTATTGATTTTTACTAAATTTTATCAAATATAGTAATAATTTATATTTAATAATCTCTTAGATAATCTATCTTGAAAGTAATATTTCAGTTTTGGTAATAAAATATTATCCAAACTGAATGTCTCTTATGGGAATTTCTAAATTCATACTTGGCCAAAAGACTTGTTCCCACCCAATGTTAGATGTAATCTCAAACTCATACCTTCCAATTTTCAAAAATTTAAAGTCTCACCTATAAGCAAAATTAAGTTAAAATTTTTAGTTATAGGCAAAACCGTCATTTAATAAAAAAAAATTTAAAAACTAAAGTTTTATCATATTTTCCCCTCTTAATTTAAAAATCTAACAATTTTTCCTACCCAAAATTTGAAAAGTAGTCATTTCCCCCAAGGTTATAAAACCATCACCAGAGATGGTGAAATTCGTCGTTTTTGGTTACTTTCGCTCCCTCTTTAGGTTTATCTCTCCCTACTGATCAAACTCTTTCCTCTGATGAAAACAAAATTATCTTTATTTAAAACAAAGACAAAATGAGTAAGAGGAAATGATAACTAACCAAGGAAAAAGAAAGAGGGAAGACCGACCGACGATTGGGAAGGAATGAGTCACTGGAGAGAAGGAGAAAAAACTCTAAAAGAAAAATAACCACTTTTCAGACTTTGAATATAGAGAAAATTATTATATTTTCAAATTAAAGGGAGAAAATATGATAAAACTTTAGGTTTTTAAATTCTTTATTAAATGATAATTTTACTCTTAACTTTAACTGAGAATTTTAATAAAATTTGACTCATAAATGAAATTTTGAGTTTTTAAAAATTAAAAAGTGTGAGTATGAGGTTAGACCAAACATTGGGTGGGAATAAGTCTTTTGGCCTTCATACTTATCTAATTATGGGTTTTGGAAACCCCGGCACATCTACTCAAGGACGATAATTTTGCACTTACGGATTTATTTATACTACTGAAAGTATTATATGTCACGTGAGTGTATTCAATGTCTGATAATGTCTTTGGTTAATTTTGCATACCATCAGGCCATTAACAAGTATATGCATGGACTTGGACTGTTGCATGCATCCCGCCAGCAAATGCTATTTCTAGATTGAAAACGAATAATCTAATGGCAAATTTATATCTTTTCTTTTTTATTTTGCTATGGGGTTTGATAATACAACCAACAGGAGTAGGATGAAGCCACTGAGTGGTAGTTCCAAGTTTGACAGTACGACGAGTGAGTGGTAGCCGCTTGAGAAGTGGACACTTACGGATTTGTATAAGCATGAAGTCTTATCTTGTGTCGATTCCACCCCTGATGCCAATAATTAATGCCACCACCAACAATTATTAATTCCATTATCCCTTATCTTGTGTAGATTTAGTATCTGAGCAATTAATGAAAGTCAACATGAGCTGACTCTAATCTGAGCAATCCCACGTTTAGCAGTTCCAAATAAAAATTGTGATTAATGAAAGGCCAAAGGGCTATTTTACACCCAAGTTTAGGTGTATCTTCAAACTTATGTATATGATATTTAAAAAGTTAAAAGTCTTGTTTATTAATTTAAAGTTTTAGTTAAAATTAAAGATATAATTATTATTTAATTATAAAATTTTTTAAAATTAAAATTTAATTACTTTTACTTCTCTCAGTTTAAAAATTTCACAATTCTTTTTATCTACAGTTTAAAATTTTCATAATTCTTCTTATCTAAAATTTAAAAAATTAATATTTTTCTCTTAAAGTTTGCAAATTATCACAGATATGGTGAATTTTATTGTCTCCAATCACATTGGCTCCCTCACAACTTAACTCTTCTTGTCGATCATATCTCAACCACTGACAAAATATATTTCTTCTTATAAAGATGAAATCATCTTTGTTAGAATGTCTTTGTCTCAGACATAAATAATTTTGTCTTTGTTTAACCTCTAATGCTCATCTTCATCTCAAATAAAGACGAAATCGTCTTTGTCTGAAATGAAAACACTCCGATGAAGATTATTTTATCTTCATTAGAAGAAATAGGTTTCTCCAGTAGTTGGGATTTAATCAGCAAGAAGAGTTAAGTAGGGAGGGAGAGTCAACACGATCGAAAATGGTCTCTAAAGAGAAAATATTGATTTTTCAAAATTCAAGTGAGGAAAAATATAAGATTTTTAAACTGAGAGAGGTAAACGTAATAAAATTTTAATTTTTTAAATTTTTTATTAAATAATAATTTTACTTTTAATCATAATTAAAATTTTAAATGAGACTTTTAATTTTTCAAATCTTATAAATGTAACTCTGAGAATGCCAAAACCTGGGTGGAACATAGCCCATTGCCATTCGTGGAAATGTGGCATACGTTTGCATCACTGTTTCGATAGGTCCCACCTTGATATAATTAAGGAACCTCATTTTTAATGGTCAAACATTCTGATCAAGGCAGCTTGCAGAGTGGAGATCTCCATCTAACTGGGTATATGGTCGAAATTCATTTAAATCACACAAATGGGACATCACTCGTTTAATATAATGATTATTAGATTAATTATAAAATTTAGAGTTTTTATTTATTTTATATGATCAATTTAAATCTAATTACATTGATATAAATTTGAAAATATATTAAAATCATAATAAAATCAAAATTTTAATTTAATTAATATTATATTTATGAAATTTGATCATTAAATCTAAGAATTTTTAATTATTTAATTAATCAATTTAAATATAATTAAGTTTATTCAATCTAAATAAAGATTTTTTCCGTTAAAAAAAAAATCTCATATCCTCCAGGCTCAGAGGTAACACCAACCTTCAATCATGTCTTTAAGAATATCTCGTTGAATTTTGCACGACAATTGACGGGCACAAAATATTTGCCGTTATTCAACCATTGATAACATTACTCTAGCTAACATGATTTGACGGCACTTCTATATGCATATTATTATAAATATTTAAAATCTTTTTAATTCAAGGTCATATAACATATGTTATATATCATCATTTATATCTATATTTATGCCGCTTTATTTTATAGCCACCTATATGCAGTCTAAATATTTAAAATCCTTTTTACAAGTCTTTGTTGTTAGATCTCAGATTCATAATTTTGACCATGAAATAATACAAAAAGAAAGAATCCTGTTGGCAGTTTTAAAATTAAATGCACTCTATCATTCAGGAGACTTTTTTCCCATTAACAGCAGTTTAAGTTCGACTCGATGTGTTAATTTGAAGTTTGAAACTTAGTTCAAATTCATAGTCTAGATTTTTAACTCAGATTTATAGTTTAAGTTTATAACTTATGAATAAAATAATATTATTTTATTTAATAATAAACAAAATAATATAGTTTAAATAATTATTTGAATTTAACCATGAATTAAATTCAAACTGATTTAAGTTATTTGCTCAACTAACAAATTAAATCGAACTAAACTTTTTAAAAAACGAGTTTAGACTCTTAGTCCAAGTTCAGTGACATAGTCCTCGCAATTAAACTAGATGGAAATTTTAGGCCATCAAGAGTCACCGCCATTGAAATTGAGCTCTGCAGAGTGCAGGGAATAAAATAAATGACGTAAGTTTCTAACTTTCAACTGTACTAATACAGTGACCCACAAACTTGAACTCCTCGTACACCAATTTTTTGGACTTGTTAAACAGTAGGCCGTCTACTGGAGACATTGGACTCTTAAAAGAAAGGCCTGGTGAACCGTGGCCGAGTAACAGTGAGATGAGAGTGTTCTGATTGCAGACAACATTCTCGTTTTGGGCCATCTTTGATATCTATTTTTACTTCTGATTTTGTTTGTTGTACTTTCAAGATTGTTTTTCTTGAAGAAAGATTCATGTCATGCATCAAAGGGGAATTCGATCAGAGAGCGTGGATGGCTGTATCATGTATGGTTTGAACGAGCTGAGTCAGAGGAAGGGTAGCCTTAACTTGGTTCAATTGAGTCACTAGAATTTTGACTATCTAATTCTAGTTTCTTCTCCTATAAAATTCAATATTATATAGAATTTTGAACATATAAAAAATTTAAAGAACTGTGAGCACTCTCGTTGTAATTTTGTCATTAATTTTTCAAAATAATCTGACATTATAAATGAACATAGAATTCCTAATCACAAACCGAACCATTTCTAAGCTCGTATTTACTTGCACTGAATCCAGTCACTATTAAATATATTTCTAATGGATGTTAACTTCATCACCAACCATAATTTACCATCTTCAATGTGTAGAATTTCTCATTTAGCTGCTAAGATTCACAGTGCAATAGGGACTATTTTGTCATTTATCCAACTAATAGGGATGACAGTTAATTTAGAATTTTGTGGATCGAGACCTCCAATCCAAACATGGGGACTACCGTGTGAATTACTGGCACCTGACCTAACAAATACTGGACGGTACGTGGCCCCCTCGTGCAAATGTTCTTACAGTGTAAATTTACACTCTTCAGAATCCAAGACATTGGATTTCCCCTATCTATTGTGCCTTGGGAACTTGAGATTGCCGATGAACCTGCAACTGCAAAAGAAATCACGACACGTAAAAGATTTATCACGAAACGAAGCAGCATTTCATCAGTCTCGATGCGGTGGATTTGGCCTTGAATGGAAAAAAAAAAAAAAGAAATTTCATAGTATTCTCTGTAAAAATTATTTTTTCCAGTTTGTTGCGTTCCTGAAAAGCTTTTTCACTGTTGACATGAGATGAAGATCATTACAACTCATCAGAGGGCGTGAAGACAGAAGCTTAACTCAACTCAACTCAATCCCAATTTGATTTTTTTTAAAAGAAATGGTTAAAAAGGGAAACGATCTCGAAGTATGGGTAGAGAGAGAGGAAAAAAAATGAAAATAGAGAAACAAGTAGACAGGGGGTAGCAGAAAAGGAGGAAAATTTGGGAGAAAAGTTGAGAAGAGTGGTCTTCGTGGCTAAAAGAGGGGGCCCAAGTACTCCAACAGCGCCTACTTGGAGACCTTGGCCTTCTCCTGAGGCGCGGGCGCATGATAGCATCATTAAAGAAAACAGTCATCTTTCTGCAAGAAAATTGGCCGCCGCTCTCTGGGAATTCCATCACTACCTTCCTTTCCCTAAAATGGACCGGGGCGTTAACTTCAATGGTGTCAGTTGTGACTTTAAAACGCGCCGCCACCGTCCGCAGCAGCTTCACAAGAACAAGGCTCTTGACTTGTCTCAGTTCTTGGCTGATCCTTCCCCAAGTTCACCTGAACAGGTACATGTCTTTTCCTATCACTGCTTAATTGTGTATGTTGTGCAATTGATGAATCGTTCAATTTTGTTTTCTAGGCTTCTTTGGGCTCTTGTTCAAGTCTTATGCTGATTGTTGAGGAACCTCACTCAGTTTTGTTAAAAGCTTCTTTTTTACTTTCAGAAAAGGTTATAGTAGTGCAATTGTTGCTTGAATCATTGCATAACTTTTAAGCATAGAATTTGTCTCAGTATGTTTTGAACTCCCATTACGTGATGGAGGTCCTTAATGCAGAGAGGGAAGTTTAAAATTAATAGAAGTTTCTTAAAGTAGCACTAAGAGTTCAATATAGGAATGTTTTCTTCTGCCGTTGATCTTTCTGTTATTTGTCACGCCAGCCAGAAAGTGCAATCAGTTTAAGAAGGCATATTGCACAATCACTGATCCAACATCATCGCTCAATTGAAAGAAGTAATCGTGCCCTTCAGCCCGTATCTCCGGCAAGTTATGGTAGGTCCTTAGAGGTATGTATGATATATTTTAGTTAAATGTAAACACTAGTTTTTGCTTGAGAGAATATCTTGCTCATTTTCTCTCCCAGCGGAATGAGGCAGAGTGATTATGATGAATATTGCACAAATTGTTCTTGCATCTGGCCTGAGCCCCGGGTTTTAGCATTTATGTTGTGTCAGTAGTGTTAGAAGTTTGATGATAAAAAACATGTTTGGATACACAGACATTATTGGAAAGATATTTGTATTGTTAACCTTGCTGAGATTTATGATTTATAAGTTTTCGGCCATGGCAGAGCTGTGGTTTTTTATTTTCTTTCACAACCCTTGGGTTCGCAAATCATGGATTCATTCATTTACTGGCATTTTTACTGAATATACTTTTACCTGTAAAAGCCATGGGAAAAAACAATGAAAACAATAAGACAGAGCTAGGGTAGTAATTTTTTTGCTTTATTGAAGCTTTGCCATAGTTTCCTGTACTTTTCACTTGCAGATGGCGCCATATAATCCTGCAGTCACTCCCACCAGTTCTATAGAATTTAAAGGAAGAGTTGGTGAGTCACGATATAATCTCAAAACATCCACAGAACTACTAAAAATATTAAATCGAATATGGAGCTTGGAGGGACAGCATGCTTCGAATGTAGCATTGATAAAAGCATTGAAGACAGAGCTAGGCCATGCCCGTGTGAGGATCAAAGTGTTGCTTCACGATCAGCAGGTAGATCGGCATGCAATAGATGAACTGGTGAAGCAAATTGCAGAGGATAAGCTAGTTATTAAGAGTAAGGAGCAGGATCATATCCGTGCTGCTGTGAGGGATGAGCTAGAGGATGAAAGGAAATTAAGAAAACAGCCGGAAAGCCTACACAGGAAGTTAGCTCAAGAGCTATTAGAAGTGAAATCTTCCCTTTCTAATGCTTTGAAACAGCTAGAAAGAGAGAAAAAATCAATGACACTTTTGGAAGAACTTTGTGATTAATTTGCTTTGGGCATAAAAAGCTATGAACAGGAGGTGCATGCTTTAAAACAGAAATCTGACAAGGCTTGGGCTGGGAAGGCTGATTGTGATTGCTTGATTCTCCATATATCTGAATCATGGATTGATGAACGGATGCAGATGAAGCTTGAAGAGGCTCATCGTGCTTTTGCTGGGCAGCAATCAATAGTGGACAAGTTGGGTTTTGAAATAGAGACTTATCTTCAGGCCAAGCGTGCAGCTTCTTCTAAGAGAAATGATAATGTACTGCCTCGGGATAGACAAAATTCTCTTGAATCTGTCCCTTTAAATAAGGCTGTGAGTGCACCTCAAGTTGTCGGAGATGAGGAAGATTCTGCAGGCAGTCATTCAAATTGTTTCGAACTAAACAAACAAAGCAACGGTGACATGAAATTGCAGGGAGATGAATCTGTAGATCGTAATGTTGATGAAACGACGAAACACGACCAAATAAAGCAAAATATTGTTTCACTTGAAAGACAAAGGAGTCAGAACCCTTCCAGTTTGCAAGTAAAGTTTGAAGAACGTATGGCTTGGGCCATGTTATCTAATGGTAATAAGAAGCCTGAGATCGTGGAAACAGAACCAATTGAATCAAGCATGGCGAATAAATCCAAAAATACTGGAGCTACTGATGGCAGTCATGAAAGAAAGAATGAACATGACGAGATCCATGGATCAAACTCAAACCATAAGATTGATAATTTAATTAGAAATCATAAATTATTGTCAGAAGGCAGTAGGCAGAGTATGCGACCCAAGAATGACTCCGGTGAAGCATCTTGTAGTTATCCTGCACGACCTGAGAATGACTCCTGTGGGGCACGGAGGAATCAAGCTAGTCCAGTAAGGCAGTGGATGTCAAAACTTACAGCCCCAGATATTGACATTTCAGAATCTTCTACAAAATTGCCTGCAGTGTTGAAGGATAATACTTTGAAGACACAGCTTCTCAAAGCAAGGTCAAAGGGACATGGATTGCGAGTTAAAGTTTTTAAAGGTTCCTCTTAGGCTCTTGAGAGCTACTGTGCTGCTGAAATGTTAAGAAGGTACCTGTTAGGCTTATGGGCTATGCCTGGTTGAACTTCTAAAAGGCTTTTGTTATGTGAATATTGGCATCAGCTCCCAATAAACTTGAATTCAGCAGTTTCTTAAATATAGCTGTATTTTCTTCTGCTGTAATTTTGGACTCTCTAAGTCTGTAAATAAGTGTCATATTATTAGATTGCTACAGAATGGATGAAGATGAATTGCGAGATGCATTAAAATTTTGGGTAATAAAGTCTTGTGGACTCATTTGAAGTTTGTTGTGCTGCCTTTCTCCATGAAATCTTACACGATGGATGTTAATTTACTGGTTTCCAGGTTTGGACCTTTGATTTTGGATTCAATTTGGTCTGGGTTTTCAAAGTTGCCCTCTTATCGATTTACATCATTTACAAATTCACAAATTCTTACAAATGCTTATAGCAAAGTAATATTAAGCCTATTCAGTAAAATAATTTTGGGCCCAATCTGCATAGTGACCGTTTGGTTTATTGGGTTGACTGACTTGTAAAAATCATATTCAAAAGTGAGGTGTGAGGGGAAAAGTGTAGAAGAGACTGGAGATGGCAGCGGCGTCGTTTAGGTGGATACTCTGCAACCACACAAAGACGTCCCAAGAGCAGCTCGTTTCTACTCGTAGGGACTCGACTTCAACATCAATGTTTGCACTCGTCGGCCGAACTTCAGTCTAGTCCCCTCGAGTTGGACTCAAACGAGAAAATTTAAACCAAATCTTTAATTTGGCAATTTAACTCGTTTATTTTTATCATGGTATAATTCATCTTATCAATAATACTATTTATCATTTTGATGATACTATTTATATTACTAATAAACCTCTGAAGATATTATTTAATAACTAAAATGAATTCAATCTAAGCATTATAGCTTTGAGCATAGATGATGAACCAGCCTTGTTGGGTGACTCAAATTCACCCCCTGATCGCTAGCTTTGTTGAACAAAGAAATGTTGCAGACATGTCAAAAGCATACTTGCTCCCCGGGGGAATTGGAATGTCAAAAGTAAATTACTCAAGCAATAAGGTATGAGTTCAAAATTAACTAGTGATATATTAAACTAAACTTTTGACTTATTTGATATAGTGATTATGAAATTAGAAATTAAAATTAAAATTTTTTTGTATTTTATATAATCATTTCAAACTCCCGATTAGATGGAAGGTGCACCAGCTTTCTCTCTCTTTCTCTTCATTTTTCCTTAATTAGTTCAAGCACTGAATTGGCAGAATAGTTGATGCTTCGATGTGGGGTATCTATTTTTAAGGTTGAAAATAATAGAGGAATGCACTTACACAAACTTTCCTCAAGATTTCGATAACTCTATGCATTAAGGTTACCTAGCATTGCATAGCTTAGGCAACCTTATCGCCACAATCCACAGCTATCATCAAGCTTGTTTATCTTGTATAAAATTACCATTTTTATGGTTCCTTCCAAATGCAAATGTCTACCTCTTTCCAGGAAAGCCTGATTATTTGTAATCTTCGATGATTAATTATTAGTACTAGTAAATAAACAAGTGAGTACCACGGTCAAAGTTTGCAGCTCTGATCATGGAAAATTATTCTTTAATTTCTTGTTAGGTGTGTGTTTCAATAGGGTAACATGAGATGTTCTGGAGTTCCGTAAATGTAAAAGAACAAAAATAATTGAAGAATTTGGCGGCTGACTAGTCTGCCACTCAATGAAAAGATCACCTGTTATAACAAAGGCATAAATTGGTTGAAGCCAGAAATGAAAAGATCACCTGAATTGTCTTCCCTTACTTATCTACAAGAGAAAAAGGATGAATAGGGTAGAGCCTAAATATCACTTACTGAAGTTCAATTTTAGTTAGTCAAAGCTAAAACGTATCTCAAGTTTAGATTGATTTTTAAGTTTAAAACTTGAAACTCAAGTTGAAAGTTTGAACTTACGATTCAAATTTGTGATTCGAATTTGCAGCTCATTAATAAAACAACATTGTTTTATCTAAAATGAGCAAAACAATATCATTTGATAATTACTTAACATAATTTAAATTGAATTATGATTATAACTCAAATTTAAATGTAGTTGTAGAAACGAGCAAATTCTCAAAGCTCGCAAAATATCTAAATGAATTTAAATAAAGTTGAACGTGTTTTTGAGACCTAAACAATTTAATTCAAATTCAACCCTAAAGATAAGTATATTGTGGCAGACATGAAGAGTCAAGATAGGTTAGCCAACCCCTTTATTTTTAAAATTTTTTAACTTATACATATAATATATCAATATAAATCTTAAAATTTTCATTAATGTTATTTAGATTTCATTATTCCGTCGTCGATTATCTTACATATTACTTTTATTCTATCTTAATCTATGAAGTTTTATTTGAGACAGAAAATCTGGTGATTGTCAAATCCCGGAAATATGCCACCATCTCACAAAAGAAAAGATTTAGTGTGTGATCTTGAAGATGAAATCAGACATGACCATTGTGATTAAGAAATGAAACCAGTGCAATTGCACTAAGCCTTTTCCAAATGGGTTGGAACATCCAGGCCCCAGAGAATAAAGAAAAGATAGATCAAATTCAATTTTTTAACAATGCTAAGATCTTAGATTGATCACAGGGACCACTGGGGATGAGACACGTGGAAATTTTCCCATATCCTTCAAACTATATTGCTTATAAAACAACAATAATGCCAAAAAACCATAGCACTTGTGTTGTTTAAAGATGGTGCAAAGATGAATCAGGTCACAGAAAGAGCCATTGGATTTTGAAAAAGTGGGAAAGAGACCAGGTGAAAATGCCCGTATCCATATTTAGCATAGTGTCTCTGAGCTTAGAGGGCTAAAAAGGACTAGTGTGTGTGTGATTGATATAAAGAGCTTGTAAAAATTATTAAATGAAAACAAAACAAGAACATCTGCGGTGGTGGGAATTGAATTGTTTTGTTTTTCTACTGACAGATTCGTTTGGAGAACCCCAGCACATTTGCAGCAAAGTATGGCATTTGTCATCTATTAACAGGTGATCTTTATCACATTATATATTTTTGGAACAAAGAATACACTTTGTAATACAAATTGTGTTTTCTAGTGTTGTCAAGAGTCCGCATATTATTATATTATTAAATGTTAATGCAGCTGAGAATTGGGACTTGATCAACAAAGTTCACATTCTCATTCAGGCCGGTGATTATCTGTAATAACAAAGTCGTAAAAAAAATTCTCTACTTCAATGAAGTAAAATGAAACGCATTCTCTCCCTCTCTCTCTCTCTATATATATATATATATATATATGATGAAGAATTTCCTTAAACCACTTCTTTTTTTCTAAGCCTGAAAATTTGGGGTTTGCTGTTCAAAAATTAGTAGCACGTAGTGAATAATCTCCAGCAGATTGCAGAAGACTCGAGATAACTACAGAGGGGGGAGTTGGGAGTGGAATAATATACGGCCACTGGGTGTTTTCTCTTCTCTTCACTCGTTATAAAATAATCTACCTATCCTTTCTTGTTACAGTTTTCATTATCCAAAATAAAGCTAGGATTTTAGCTTCCTTTAAACTTATATTGGATGGAGTATCTTTGTATATTTGGGCACAGATTAATTATTGTGACGCTTTCAAGAAGTATGTTTAATGTTAATTTCCAAACTCGATCACGCTAAACTTCTCAGAGACCAGATTTATGGGAAACCCCAGTAAACGTCAGAACCTCAAGACTTCAGACAACTGGATTGAATTGTTCGTACATAAGTGTGTAAAATTTTTACGTTCATGGAAAACCCAGAATTAAGCAGCAAAAGAAATTAAAAGGTGCAAGGAAGATAAAAAATATTCAGAGATATTTCCAAGCACCAATGGCCAGGATATTTCGGTAATTGTAGACTGAGACTGTAAGACATGTCTAGGAACTTGTTACAGTTACAGAGCAAGGCCCAAGACGGTGGTTCTTGTCGTGGAGCGTGAGCTTGCTTGCAAACTTCTCCTCTCTTTCCCTCGCCATGCGCTGCCTTTTTCAGAGAGGGATTCTTCAATAACTGCCTGCTGCTTTGCCTTTGATGAAACCCTAAACCCTCAGTTGCAGCTTAAAAGTTTCAGGCACCAAAACAATACATGAACACAACTGATCAGTAAAATAGACAAACAATCAAAGCTAAAAAGAGATAGCTAATTATAAATTTGGAAAACCCTTCTGCACCTACTCAGTTTAAAAATATTTAAAAATATTACATTACATACCTCACTCAGCCGTACCTAAATCTGCTAGGTATTCTATCAAAACATGAAAAGAGGCAATATAAATCCAGAAATTAAATTTTACATGCAAAACTTGACTAAGTCAGCAAGCAAATATGTATAAAAAATACCACAAAGGGCTATCTGTAACTCGCATTACCTCAGCGTCCAAGTGCTTGCTTTAGGTTAGGAAAGAACCAACGTCCTATAACAACCGTAATGTATATTTAATCTACAATTCGCTTAGTGTAAGTACTGTATAGGACAAATATTAAATGGTAATAAAAATTAAAGATCTAGAAAGAATTATGGCTAAGATTAACAGCAAAGGGAGCTCCCTTCAGTCCAAGTACAGGAAACCTAAGATTCAATTTGTCTCCCGCATCATTCACTCATTTACTGGGTATTCATGCTGATCCTTAAACTCAGTATTTGGATGAATGAGTCGGCAGCTAATTAAATCCTATTGCCACCCATAAGTGGACTGAAGAAAGCTCTCTTACCTGTGTAACTTGTTAATAATCAGCAAGAAAAGTTAAAAGAATTTTCATGTAAAAAAATCACCAAATTTGACTTTAAACGTGAAACTGGTGAAATAAAAAGCTTAAAATGTAAAATTGATGAACCTGATCTAGTGATCCTTGCCTAATGGCAAGACTGATACACAGATCTATGGCATATCACATGCATAGAAGATAATAACAAGTCAATATGTCTCATGAAACCCTAGAATAAATACCCCATGGCTTTTAACCCTCTTCTTCAAATTACTGCAAAACAAAAGTGTCAGAAAATTTGAGAAGACTGAAACTAAAACAAGGAGCAATAAATGGATCATAAGTCCAAGCGATGAAAGCTCCTAGAAGGAGAGAGAAAGAAAAGAGGTGTAAAGATTTTTTTTTTTTTAAAGATCTCAGAAGAGGAGCCAACAGGGAGATGGACAGGAGAGCTTCTTCTAGTATCATCAGTTACTTGAACGAACATCTCGTGGATCTGTGAGAGGGAGGAATGGCATTATATAGCTAAAAAAATGACAGAGATCATTAACAAATAATTATTTTTAATATTTATTACAATAAAGAGAGTTATTCATATATTCTTGCCTGCTTTTCTTGTTTCCATGTAGAAGAAATCTACACCAATCCCTTGCATTATGTATGTAGAGCCCATCACTCCCTTTGCATAATGCCATATTTTTTTATATAATTATATTATCTAATCCATAATATAATAACCATGAACTGTATTTCCATAATCATCTCAGGCTCAATTTCAAATATAAAGTTTCCTTCAACGTATGAATACCTACGCAAAAATTACCATGTGTATATTGTCGAAAATTGCGATTAACTCTATAAAAATTCTTGTCTAATTATCAAAGATTTATTTATATTATAATTTGATTGAAGATTGAGATTAACAGTATAAATATTCTTGTATAATTATGAAAGTTTTTTTTTTTGTATTAATTATTATCCAAATTAACTTCAATATTTGTACACATGCACAGTCCTCTAGGGTGGATAATTAATCTGTTATTTTTTGGCTGTTTTGCCGTCTGGGCAGCGATTATTAAACTGAAAACTTGATGAAAAAGTTGGTAAAACAGTGATCAAACTCTGGAGATTCCGAAAACACACCTATAATTTCCTAGGATTTCTGATTATGCTGAACAAGCTACATTGGATAGGAAGGAACAACCCTAATTTGACGCATATTTAGTGACCTTTTGGCTTTTCGTCAGAATTTATCTTTCCCATTAACATAATTTAGTATGCAATATCACCCAACATTGAAGTTATTATTAATTAATTTCATTATCTATAGCACATGCTTATAACAATCTAGTTAATTTCTTAAAGCCAGATATGACAGTTCAGCTTCGTCTGAAACCAAATTTGTAAATACTGCCCACAAATTCTTGATGATGATCATGAAAAACTTTATTTAGAGACTATTATTGTATTAGATTAGATTCCAAATTGTTTCGAGATTCCTGCTTTTTTTTGGCCACTACTACAATGGTAAATAATGCTAGATACTTCGCAAATATTTGTTCATATTTCCTTGTATATGTGGACTGAAAGAACTTGTATTGATTCAAACTTTAACATCAAGCTAGCTAAGAACCCAAGTGTTGTCATGAATGAATTTTCATTTCAGTACAACATATGGATTACAATTAGTACTACTTCTTCTACAACTATGAAGACAAACACAGCTAGACATGTCAGTATCTCTCAACTGATCGTCATTCAGGCAAAAGTGAGTACCTGAAACTGAAAATTATGGAAATATATGAAGGAAGAAAAGGAGAGAAATATACTCGTAATTTTTGGCTTCACAGTGTGTATGAATTGGACTAGAAAAAGTTGCCTACTATCTATCAAAATTGTTGATCGAGGCTCTATCAAACCAATATAATACTTTGTTCCCATTAATCTGGAGATCACTGAAATTTCTTGTAGTTATTATCATATCTTTTTGTTATTCTTATCCGATATACATTGCTATGATTAATATTGGATTGCTTAGCAGGCACATACATTGATATCATCCGAACTTATCGGTTGCTATATCTGAGACTAATTTATACAAAAAGAAAGCGTAACAGAGGAAATGCAAACATGTAAACTAATCGAAAAATGAAAATGTCCAAAAAGTTTTACATTCATAGAAAACGTTAATTATATAATTATGGAGGGGAAGGAATGAATTGTGAAACAGACAATGGAGGGTGGCGGGAACCACAGGTGAGCCAATAAAAGTATGATGACGGAGAGAAAATTTTACATAATTTGTGGGGATAGATCACATCAGATTCTCAGTCACTCACTGAAAACACTGTCTTGTCAACATCAAAGGGCTGGCTATGAAAATGGTGTGTACCCTCTTTCTTACTCTGGCTGTGTTTTAACCCTAAGCTCTAACCTCTCCGCCCTAACTCATCTTCACCCTTCTCATCGCAACCATTCATGTCCAATCACAACTTTTTCTTCTCATCTGTCCATCCATCCATCTAATCTATCCTGTACATCATTTCCCATCTTTATTTCTTTCTCTTATAATATTCCCAGTTCATGCTTCATACATTGGATTTGATACAATACATACAATTGTTAATTAATATTATATGTCAGTTAACGCACGAGTATGGAGGAAAAGGGACAGACTTCATTTCATTTGCCACTCCATGCATCTTTTTGAATTCTTTGATCAATTTTTATTAGTTTAAATATCTAGCCAACTTTGGAATATCGTATAAATAATTTCATTCAAACAGGAACAAGGTCAACTTGAGAGAGGGAAGGAAGGAGCGGTTGCCAGATTTAAGCATTTTTTTTCAAAGGCATCATATAGCAGAAGATGCTTGCTGATGAAATACATCCTACTCAACTCAAGTGATAACATTGTTATTTGAGAGTGTGTTTTATTATAAACTCATGTCCCCGTACCTCTAGTTTATATATATTTAATTTACTTGTTTTCGGGTTTTCTTTTTTCTTGATAATGTAAACTAAAAACTTTGGTTTTTTGTATTGATGACTGGTGATAATAGTATAGCTTGTTCCCTAGAAAATGTAATTTAACATCTAATGTCAACAAGGAATTGATGGCCATACTGGCCTGCTGAGCTTGCACCCTCAGCTGCCTGTAATTTGTCGCTGCACTTGACTGCCGAGATACCCTCTAAAATTCCTTCCAGTTCACGGATATATATGGCGGAAAGACTTATTCCCACCCTAATTATAATAAAATTTTAAACTCTTACTTTCTATTTTTTTTAAATTTAAACATTCACTCATAATTAAATTTTTATTAAAAATTTCAATTAGAATTAGAGATAAAATCATAATTTACTACAAAATTTAAAGTTCTATCATATTTTTTCTCCAGGTTTATAAACTTACAATTTTTCTTTAATCTAAAGTTTAAAAATTGACAAATACCCTTCAAGATTTGTTTCTCTTATCTCCAGCGTCAATTCGCCATCTCTGATGGTTGACCATCCTCCGTCTCACCTTATCTCTCCCTCCACTCACTCTCACTTCCTTCTTCGACTGTCTTCAATCGAAAATGGTCAGAGAGGAAAGAGAGAGTGACCGAAGGAAGAGATAATGCAAAAGGAAGGATGACCAACTATCGAAAACGACAAATTGGCACTAAAGAGAAGAGAAACAAACTCTATGAGGGTATTTGCAGTTTTTAAATTTTAGGCTAGAGGAAAATTATAAAATTTTTAAACTTGAGAAGGAAAATGTAATAGAACTTTAATTTTTAAAATTTTTTTAGTAAATTATAGTTTTATCTCTAATTTTAACTGAGACTTTTAATAGAAATTTAATTATGAATAAATATTTAAATTTTTAAAAGTTGAAGGGTTGTCAGACTTAAGCCTTTTTTTTTTTTTTTCAAAGGCATCATATACAAGGAGATGCTTGTTGATAAAATACATTCTACTCTAGTGATAACACTGTTATTTGA
This sequence comes from Mangifera indica, assembly GCF_011075055.1. Taxonomy (NCBI): domain Eukaryota; kingdom Viridiplantae; phylum Streptophyta; class Magnoliopsida; order Sapindales; family Anacardiaceae; genus Mangifera; species Mangifera indica. The sequence goes on along the minus strand of NC_058139.1, from coordinate 1,050,573 downwards.
TAGTGTGTTTTAGGCCTGACCATTTGGCATTGTCTTTTTGACTGTGCTCTTTCTAACGCTATACAACATCGAAAGAAGGACTTATCAGAGAGAAATAAACATTGTCTGAAGATCATCAATCAATGTTGAAAAATTCAATTTGAAAACCTTAGAAGAAAATATTGTTTTTAAAAACTTAAGTTAAAGAGAAATTATTAGTTTTTAAAATTTAAAAGGAGAAAATTAAATCAAATTTAAATTTATTTTTAATATTAAATATAAAATAATAATTTTATTCTTAAAATTAACAGACTTAATTATTTATGAGTAAATAAATAAAATTTTTAAAATTAATAAAAAACATTTGAAAAAATAATATACTTTATATGTGAGAATAAGCCCTTTGGCCTGTGTTTTATTATAAACTTGATGTCCCCGTACCTCTAGTTTACATATACTTAATTTACTTGTTTTCGGGTTTTCTTTTTTCTTTTTTTTGATAGTGTAAACTAATAACTTTGGTTTTTTGTTTTGACAACTGGTGATAAGAGTATACCTTGTTCTCTAGAAAATGTACTTTAACATCTAATGTCAACAGGGCATTGATGGCCACAGTGGCCTGCTGAGCTTGCACCTTCAGGTGCCTGTAATTTGTCGCTGCACTTGACTGCCCGAGATACCCTTCAAAATTCCTGCCAGTTCACGGATATATATATATATGCGGAGAGCTTTATTCTTGTTAATTAAACTTTAATAATTTCATATCCAACCAATGGTTGATTCAAATGCAACATAGGGGTTAATTCTGGCTAAGGTTTTTGAATTCATTAATATTCTAAATATAAACTTACATTAATATTAAATTTGTATCATATCACATAATATATTAATTATATATAAACATCATTAATAGTGTAGCAATAAATTTGTTTGATAGATTTGCACTAATAGCATTAAACTTGTTTCATAGGATATATATTTAGAAAATACAAATTAATCTTCATTACCCATCTAATGGTTCGAACCCTAATATTATGAACGGCCGTCATGTCATCTTTTCAAGAAGTCAAAAAAAGGGTAATCTTCGAAATTATAACAAGTTAATGGCAACCCACGAGTTTTGATTAAGCATTCACGTACAAGCTACCCAACAGTATTCTAAACAAATAAACAAGATGGGACTGTGATTAGAAAGGTAATAATTGCTGTAATTTTTTGCCTGTTATTAATTGCCATCTAGTCAAAAATCACAATACAGTGCAAGTCCAGTGAGTTCAACTTTTTTCTCAGCTAAGCTAGCTCATTTATTATTACTTATAGGGGTGGTCGATTAGCTAAGCAAGCAGTTAGGATAAGAGGCTAATAACCCTTGGCTTCTTCCATGCCGTTTATGATAAATCTGCAACATACTGGCTTCATAACTTGTTTATTGTTTATATTAGACATATGGTCCCATTTTGGATTTTTTAATTGACAGGATACCATTGTACAAATTATTTTACCAATTTTGTTTTAATCTTTTGGATCAATATAAAATATATATATATATGTATCTTCTTTTTTATGCTCGACCATAATGACCAGATGTTACAAAAGCTGCATGCAAAGCGCAGACAGATTAGAGCTCCAAGAATTATAATTAAGCCTCTGTGTGTATTGGAACTTGAGTGATGCCAATTCTAATATATTGAATTCTAAAAGGCTAACATAGAATAGAGTCAATGGACTTAAATATATAATGGAGTTGGAAAACATAATGCAAGAGTTGCAGACTGCAGACACCTCCCTTCATAGACGGGCGATGGAGAGGGAGGAAACATCAGAGAAGCGTCAGCAATTTAGCAGAAAGATACGTACCGATGCAAGGTGTTTCTTTGCTTTATTGGACAAATGGGGTTGTCCCATGAAATGACATTCAGCTTCAACAGCTAGCTTTTACTTTTTCTGCCAATATTAAAACTTTCTTTTCTATTATTTATTATAATGTTTAATATCTACACCTTTTCATCATTGTTTTTCTTTTGATATTTTTATGGCCAAAGGACTTATTTTCCCCCAAATTTTTATTTCTTAATTTTAAAAATTTTAAACATCAATTTATTGATAATTAAAATAAATAATTTAATCTATAATATTAAAAATAAATTAAAATTTAATTTTTTTTGTTCTTTTAAACTTTAAAAATTAAAATTTTTTCTCTAACCTAAATTTTAAAAAATGATATTTTCTCTCATACAGTTTAGTTTTTAGATCTTCTATATCAAATTCAATGTCATTGTCAGAGATAAATATCTCTCGATACCTTCTCTCTCTCTAATGGTCAAGTTTATCTTGTTTAGAAGTTTGGATGACATCGATTAATACTGAAAATAACTCTCAACTTCGTCAAAAAGATGAAGCTGTTTGTCTTCCCTGACGAAGATGAGAGTCTCATCTTTGTTGGGGAAGACAAAGATGAGATCTAACAAAGATAAGAGATCTCATCTTCATTAAGGAGACAATGTTTCGTCTTTTCAATAAAATATCGTCTTTTGTTAGGTTTAGGCCTGTAAACCGAAGGAAGAAATAGTGGAGTGACCATCAAAAAAAGCGAAATGAGATACTATCAAAGATGACACAAGAGTTTGAAAACTTAATTTTAAGAGAGAAATGTCATTTTTTAAAATTTGACCTGTGAGAGAAAATTATTAATTTTTAGGGTTTAGGTTGAGAAAATAAAATAAAATTTTAAAGGATTAAAATTTCATTAACTCTAACTTCTCATAGGTAGATAAATAAGATTTTCAAAATTAAAAAATAAAAACTTGAGATAAAATGATACTTTAGGTGAAAAATAGTCGTTTGGCCTGTTTATATCCATCTCTTTGGCATAATGGGCATTGCCAGAATCGCTCTTACCTGCCCACATGCATGCTCTTCGGATCTCTTTTCATTATTCTTTCTTCTGCAATCTGCAATTGGGTTAATGCCACCCTTTCTCTTGGATTTTTCTTTCTCTTTGGGTGCACTGAATTTGACCGAAGTTAAATCAAATCCAAATAAAGAACCAACTCAAACACCATTTGGGTTTACTTAAATTGATGCAAGTATTATCATAAAATTGTTATTAGGGTAAACGGTATTAATGAAAGATGTATAATATTATTAAAGAAATAAAAAAAATATTATAATTAATTGAATAAAGATAAATAATTTACATATTCAAACGAATTAAAACTTCAATTTTAATTTGGTTTGAACCAAATATAGACTATAACCCTAATAGGTTTAGTTGAAACCCAAACTTAATTAAAAATGCTAATAACATTAGATTATTAATATTCTCTCACTACCTTTGGTCAGATTTCAATCAAATTTCTGAGCTAATTTTCTGGCATTATTGCTGATTTTAGTCCAGCATATGATGATACATCTTACCTGGAAGTGGGACTAATTTTATTTGTTGGTTCTTGTTTTTATCTTCATTCAAAAAAAAGTAGTAGACATGGTGTCATGGTCCTTTCTTCTCAAATTAATTTTTTTGCTATTTCAATAATTTAATTTGACATGTATCATATCATTAAACTGTTCAATCATATATTTTATTTAGGTAGTGTTATATGTATAATTTTTATATATAATTTTATATACAAATAATAATATATTATTATATAATTAAATAGTTAAAAATTTAAGATAAAATAATATTTAATTATATAATAAAATATTATTATTTTTACATCAAATTATGTATATAGTATTATTTATTTTAATTATTTGATTAAGTTCTTATTCATATGTTGATGAATTTACCATGTTTAGCGTCCAAAGTCCTATACCTTAAAAAAAAAAAAAATTACATACGTATGAACGTTCTTTATCATTTGGAGAGAATTAAAAAATAGTTAAATATCTTGATGATATAATTATATTGATAATATTATTTATTATATCAATATTACTATTCATTTATAATAATTTTTTCTGTCGATTCGAGTATGATTGAAATTCGATTTGAATTAAACTTGAACTAAAGTTTAACATGATTTGAATTTAATCATATTTTTAAATTGTCTCGAAGATTTTTAACTCAAAAAACCGAAAAACAAAACATTTGAGCAAATCCTAGGCCGACATTGCTTAGATATCATACATATGATATTCATAGACTCTATTCAAAGGAATCCCGTGATAAGACTTCATTACTATGATGGACATTGCATGTAAGGCATTCAATATAAGAAATCAAATTAAAATTTGTGTTAAGATGGGCAAGGCATCGTTTCAATTCCTCTTCATATTGATTTCTTATTGTAAAAAAAGGAAACTATGTCATCCACTTGTAATTATAAGTAATCAAAGTGAGGAATCAATTCGAACAAAAGAAAGATTCACATTAAAAAAGCTTACTATTAATAACAAAACTTCGTACCTGGAACACAAAATTACTTGCTAAAATCGGAATCAGGAGTTTAATAATAATAATAATTGGGATTAATTATTCATATCAAAAGTGAATTGATTCAATGAAGCTTTTGTTATAAGATATGTCAAGAAAAATTCACCACTTTGGACGTTTCAATTTAATAGTATATTTTTCTATTAGAGTTGACGCTAATTAAACTATATACTTTAATAATAAATATTAATTTATAAGATCGAGCTAGAGTTGTATTTTAGTAGCTCTTTTCAATAATCTTGTTCACAATTTGATAATATTATTTATTACGTGGGCAAATTTTTAATAATATTATATATCATTTTGAATGAGCCTAGATTGCTTTTAGATTTAGTTTAGATTAAATCCACCTTAACTATGACTTACACTTAACCTTTCATTAAATTTTCTAGCTTCAAGCACAACCCATGTTGGTCTAATTTAGGTGGGTTTAACCATGTTCTAACTTAGTAGATTTTGTGGTCTTGGGACAAGGGTTTATTGTGTAATTGGGGGGTTTTTTAATTAAAGAAAAATTAATACTTAATTATATAATAATATATATTTGTTTATCATAAATTAATATTTATTGTTAGTATACATAATTTTAATCAAAAGTTTACATAAGAAGAAGTGAAAATTAAGACAGCTCACCTTAAATCTATTATTTGGCTCAAACAAGCTAGAACGCTTTACTTAAATTGTTTAATTCAAGTTTGGGTCAATCGTGTTTTCAATAATATTTTTTATCTCATCAAAAATATTTTGGTGACATTATACATCAACTCAAAAGAGCTTGAGTCAATCTGAAGTTTGATTCGGATGGAATCTACCCTTTGTGGGAATCAAAACGTTACTTCTAAATCATACATTAATTTTCTCGTTTCAGGCTAAGCCCAATTGGCCCAAGTAAACAGGGTTAACCACCTTCTGACTTCACGGATTGCTAGCCTTGGGCCTGCACAAATGTAACTATCTTAGCCCATTACTCTGATCGTAAAGACGTTTGTGTATTATGCCGAAAAAGCCGAACCATGATTTTTTTAGTTTGGTTTTGCATTAGGGCCTAGGGTTTCTTATTGGGCATGAAATTACCGAACGTCGATCTCTTCGACCCGCCAAAGATTATGGATTCAGATTTCTCTCCGGGTGCGCCCGACTCAGATTTTGGATTCGCGTTCAACGACAGCAACTTCTCGGATCGGGTCCTGAGGATCGAGATTGTGCCTGATTTACCGGATTCTAAATCCGACGGCGACGGTTTTTCCACCATCGCCGATTGGGCCCGCAACCGTAAACGACGGAGAGAAGAGATCAAGAAAGACACTGGTTAGTTTTATATGAGACATGCACGCATGATTTAGCTATCAATCTCTTGCGAATTTTGCCTCGCTCTAATTAAGAAATTGCTTTCTTGTTTTCTTCTCATTAGGCGTGGCCGTTTTCATGCAACGTGAGGAGCAGATTTTGCATTGTAATGTGCCAGACAATGAGGATGGTGTGGCCGATGAGAATCAGGACGAGGAACCTGTGGCAATGATTGAGGAGTCACCTCTTGATGTTAGATTGAACTTGAATTGTGACGGTACATTCGTTATTTCTTACGTTCTTTTAAATATTTTTCGTTCAGATTCTGAATCAGCAGTACTTTTTTTCATTTTATTAATTTATATTTGCCAACCCTTCTGTAATTTATTAGTTACTGCTTGGTTGCACTTTGTGGTTTCTTGTATTCATTGTACATTATAATAAATATTAGATGAGGAAGCTACTCATAACAATGATTCATCATGGAGCATGGATTGTTCAACAGTTCTTAGGGTCAACACTGTACATATTAGCTCTCCTATTTTAGCAGCAAAGAGTCCCTTTTTTTATAAGGTGAGTGGCCTTAGCCTGTTTTTTGTTGTCTGTCATTGTACCCTGTCTCCCTTTACTGACTTGTCTTCTTTGTTGCTTGCAGTTGTTTTCTATTGGGATGAGAGAGTCAGACCAGCGACATGTAACTCTGCGAATACAGGCCTCTGGTAAATTTAATTACATGGGAAATTCTGTGTGATTTAGTTTGTTTTAATGTAGAAATGGTTTGGATTTTTCTGTAAATATTTGGTACAAACGTTTATAACGCAATCTCTTCTCTGTTTATTTTCCCTTGAGCAGAAGAAGCAGCCCTCATGGACCTCCTCAATTTCATGTATAGTAGAACCCTATCAGCAACCACTCCTCCTGCTTTGCTGGATGTGCTAATGGCTGCTGACAAGTTTGAGGTTGCGTCATGCATGAGATACTGCAGCAGTTTATTAAGGGATTTGCCAATGACCCGTGAGTCTGCTTTACTGTATCTGGACCTGCCTTCTAGTCTTCTACTGGCTGAGGCTGTGCAGCCACTGACAGATGCAGCAAAACAATTTCTTGCTGCACGATACAAGGACATAACTAAGTGAGCCCTTCTTTGATTCTTATCATTTTTCTTTCTTTGAACAATTTCTTGATTGTTAAAGATGTTTGGTCTCTTTTGCCTTTGAATATGATGCTTTTGATTGATGTTTATCAATATAATGTGATGGGTGAACTTATACCACCGGGCAATTTTTTTCTTTTTACTTTGTTTGTTGGGTAATATTGTACCAAATGGTTTGACCACATAATGTTTAAATGGCTGCATGCGGTACTCATTTACTTGTTAAATAAGTGGAAAACATGAGTTGTTCATGTCTTTAAAGTTGATTAAAACATTTGCAATTTATGAGTTAGTTTTAAAGACTCTGTTTCTGTGCAGGTTTCAGGGGGAGGTTTTTACCTTGCCCTTGGCTGGTATTGAGGCAGTATTATCCAGTGACGATCTTGTGATAGCTTCAGAAGATGCTGTTTATGAATTTGTGCTAAAGTGGGCTCGGACTCATTATCCAAAATTGGAAGAACGACGAGAAGTCCTTAGCTCTCGACTCGGCCGACTAATTCGTTTTCCATACATGACTTGTCGAAAACTTAAGAAGGTTTTAACCTGCAATGATTTTGATCCTGATTTTGCATCCAAGCTTGTGCTTGAGTCTCTCTTTTTCAAGGCTGAGACACCATACCGGCAGCGCTCTCTCATAGCAGAGGAGACCAATGCAATCCGTCGTTGCTTTGTGGAGCGGGCTTACAAGTATCGCCCTGTCAAGGTGGTTGAGTTTGAATTGCCTCGTCAGCAGTGTGTTGTGTACCTTGACCTTAAGCGAGAAGAGTGTATGCAGCTCTTTCCAGCTGGACGGGTTTATTCACAGGCGTTTCACCTTGGTGAGCAGGGCTTTTTTCTATCAGCACACTGCAATATGGACCAACAAAGCTCGTTTCATTGTTTTGGTTTGTTTTTGGGGATGCAAGAGAAAGGATCAGTTTCATTTGCTGTGGAATATGAGTTTGCTGCAAGAACAAAGCCGTCTGAAGATTACTTGAGCAAGTACAAAGGGAATTACACTTTCACAGGAGGGAAGGCTGTTGGGTATAGAAATCTTTTTGGTGTGCCCTGGACAACATTTATGGCAGAGGACAGTCTTTATTTTATCAATGGAATTCTTCATCTAAGGGCTGAGCTTACCATTAGGCAATGAGTATTTTTCAGAACCTGTTGGTATAGAAACCTGTTTGATTGGTCTTATGCTTGTCCAGCTGTCTTCTGTAGAAGTTATCAGCAGGTATGGTTGACTCGATAATAGATCTAAATGACTTGTACAAGTTGCCCAACCTTTCTGTTAGAGAGTTAATAAATCATGTAAATTTCACTGGACTTCAATATTTTGCTGCAAAGTTACAAGCATTACAATGGTAACATTTGAGCTTAGCTGTGTTTTGAGCATGGTTGGTCGGACTGGTTCAACCAGGACCTGTAGGTCAGTCCGGTTCGGTTGAGCAATTTAACACAAGGGTAGCACTATTGTTGCTACTAATTTTATTCGAATATTACAAATATCTATATGTTTAAAAAGTCAATATTCTGGCTCGACCATGGGTCGTCAGATGGCAGATGCAGCTGCCTGCCACTTCTAATCTAAACCTATGCATACAGAAGGCATCCGAAGACTGTCTTATTGTCCTCTAAATCCCAAAATTAAAGCCGAAATAAAAAGTTTATTCCTCAACTGTGACTGATCTTACAATTCCTCTCCTCTTTTTCATGCTATTCTGCTTGTGATATCAAAGCATTACTTAGCTACAAAAAGGAATATCAAGTAAACACTTGTAATAAAATTAGAGGAAACATAAGAACATTGCTTATAAAAGACCAGCATCATCGTGAGGCAGAGGCTTTGGGGTGGTAGTGCAAGAGTTATCATATAAGGTGCCCACATGTTTCATATATTTCTCTTTTTGAGAACTTATTAGTCATAACTCCAGCACAAATGCGCGTTTCCTTGGGAAAATTAAGATTATATTAAGACAAATAAATTTATTCGTCATTTCAGAGCCGGATGTTCCATCCCATAAGTCAGTGACTAGAGCGCAATCAGCGCACGTTTCTATTGCCAGCGGCCCAGCACACCGCAGTTCATGGATTTGAATCTCTCTCTTTCTTTTAGACTGGAATGATTGATAGGAGTGGTTAAAGCGTCAAGCTCTGTTGCCCCAATGAGTGATGGGGATCACAATGGCTCCAAGTCAAACTGCCAAACTTGATACAGGATGTAAACGTCCTTAGTTTTCTCTTACAGGACCCCATTCCAGACATGCCCTGTAACAATTGTATTTAATAAATCTATCCATTAATAAGATATTGTCCTTTTTAAATATAGAGTTTGCGATTACACAGAATGGATCTAATATTATTTATACAATTATGATATAATAACCCAACCCATTGTCAACTGCTCTAGGCATATTTTGCAAATTTTCTTTTGCACTTTGCAAACTATCATTTAACAAGTGTTGTTTTATCATCCTAGACAATATATAATGCATATACATATTGACATTTCTCGTGTGTTTTGTAGATGTAGAATTTGCCTAAACTGTTACATGCCCAGAAGTTTACAGGAAAACTGAAGTCGTCGTAAGTAGACGCTCTCCTCCTTTAACTTGCCTGGTCCTTTAACTCCATGTCCTGTTTATCATTGTTCTCATTACAGGGCATAAACATTTTGGCTTGTCACTCTTTTCAGTCCAACATGAGCTTCAAGATCTTCTGTTTTGTTCTCTGTATATATTTCTCTCCCTTTGTGCATAGCTCAAACAACTACAGTACCAATTCTTTGGATGAATATCTTCAAGATTTGGCTTTCAATACTTTGGTTCATCACCGGCCTTACCATTCGGGCGCTCTATACAATCCAATTCTCCCAGCTAACTTCTCAGGCACCAGAGTTTCAATCGTAAGGCTCAGAAGCCGGAGGTTATGGAACATCGGTGCTAATTTTAGCAACTTTCATATCCCATCAAGAACCATAACAGAGCCTCATGCCAGAAGACTGGCTATAGTCTACCAAGACTTTGGCAATTGGTCTTCTCACTACTACAGTGTTCCAGGCTACTCACTGATCACTCCTGTGATTGGTTTTATGGTTTTTGATGCATGGAATATATGGGCTAAAAGAAAGCTTAGTCTAAATACACTGGGAAAGCCTATAGTGATTCGTTTCTTCAATTCATCACTGTCTGATCAAAGGGTCTCAAGAGCGAAATGTGTAGCATTTAGCCCCAACGGGACGCTTCATATAAGTGAAATGAGTGTGGCTAATGTATGTCATTCTCAAGATCCGGGTCATTTCTCCATTGTAGTTCCATTGAATTCGAAGAGGAAGCATCGGCTGTGGTATACGTGGGTGATTGGATTTGGTGGGATGATTTTGATAGGTTACGTTGGGATTTTGTTGATGAAAGTTTTGAAGACGAAGAAGATTCAAGTAATGGAAAGACAAGCTGATGAAGATTTGGTACTTGGTAACATATGGGTTGGAAGTAGCAAAATGCCCTCTGCAACAGTGACAAGAACTCAGCCAACACTCGAGGATGGAGGTTTGCCATAGTAATGAATTTCCTTAATATGAAACTTGTTTTAGCTTCATGTTGCTCTTTCTCTTATTTCACATCAATATATGTAGAGTTGCCATTATCAAAACATATTATACAACAATGTGATGCATGTATTCAGATTTGAATGACTGTAAAATTTAAAACGGAAATTACAAGAATAGTGAGTATCAGGAGCTGTTCAGATAATATGGGAACTCGAGGTTTTTACAGGCCTTCTTGCAAGAGCTAGAGATTTTGGTACGTCCATGTTGCATAAAGAGCCCAAACAATATTCAAGAATCGGATAGGCCTGTGTACGTCCAGTAATTCAGACTCACCTAAAATTTGCCGGCAAATACACTATAGGTTCTTTACATAATACCATTTCAACCATGGAAGCCATTAGAAGTTCAAGAAACAGTTTTTAAATGTCATAAATTGTGCCAGACATTACGCCCCGAATGTATGGCAGACCAAAGATCCTAAGTGAACACCATGGTTTTGAAATCTACTTTAGATCAGCCGGTTCAATTGGTTCAACTGGGACCCTAAAAAGATAACCATTTCAACATTTGACTCACTTTGACCCATAGTTAAAACAGTCAAGTTATATTGGTGTATCGACGAAGACTAGAAATGCAGAGATTAATATGGGATAGAGTTGTCTGAGACAAAATTGTCATTTGATGATGTCGGAGTCAAGATCAACGTAGGCTAGAGCCTTCGAGATGAGATAGAGCTTTCTGAGACAATCGCAGCATAATGGATTTGTAAACAACGAAATCGTTGTGGGATGGAGCTACCAGAGATGGGCTCGTGGCGACCAGAGCTTATTGCTATTTGTTGCCGATCACCAAAAGCACAAAGCTCTCTTCTCAAGCAGCTCTGAAGCTAACTTTCATCGCCATATAAACCTAAATATTCAACCAACTACTTATCTCACAGAATAAAAGAGATAAAAATTACAATATTAAATAAATATCTGACATCCATAAAGGTGAAAATAAAGAAGCAACAAAAAGCATGAGGAAAATCTATTTTGTACAGTGCATGTGAAGAAAGCAAGCATTTCTTATTAATCAATTGAAGCATACAACCGAAAATGAAAAATAAATCACCAGCAGGAGCTCAGTTGAACGCACCAACACCAGCGCCACTCTTACGAGCAAGTTTGGTCCATTCGGTATGGAATGCCCCGGGGCGATCAATCCTCTCATAAGTGTGAGCCCCAAACAAGTCCCTCTGAGCCTGAACAAGATTGGCAGGTAACCTTGCTCTCCTATAGGAATCAAAATAGGAAAGACTAGCACACATCCCTGGCGTGCTTATCCCAGCTGAAATCGCCATCCCCACAACTCTTCTCCATGCCGCCTGCCTCAGCACCATCTCCCTTGCAAACTCGGGGTCCACAACCAAACTCGCCAAATTCGGATTCCTTTGGCAAGCTTTCTTAATCCTATCCAAAAACACAGCTCTTATGATACACCCACCTTTCCAAATCCTAGCCAATTCACCCAAATTCAAATTCCAGCCTTTCTCATCACTCTTACTCCTCAACAAGTTCATCCCCTGGGCGTAGCTACAAATCTTGGAAGCATACAAAGCTTGTCTAACATCATCAATTAGCCTCTTCTTATCAACATTTATTCCAACATTTTGCACTCCGTCCTTCAACCCAGCCTCTTTCAAAACCTCAGAAGCTTTCTGTCTCTCTTCCTTCAAACCACTTAGGTACCTGCAATCCAATGAAGCCGCAATCGTTGGGGCAGCCACAGCGAGCTCCGCAGCTTGCTGCACTGTCCACTTACCCGTCCCCTTCATTCCAGTCTTATCCAAAATCTTATCGACAAGCTCACCCTCATTACTCAACTCATCCTTTACTTTAAAAATATCGGCAGTTATCTCAATCAAGAAACTCTCTAATTCACCCCTGTTCCACTCCGCAAATATCTCCGCCAACTCGCTGTTACTTAACCCTCCTACGTGTTTCAACACGTCGTAAGCTTCAGAAATCAACTGCATATCTCCGTACTCGATTCCGTTATGAACCATTTTCACAAAATTACCAGAACCGCCTTCACCTATGTATGTAACACACGGCCCGTCCTCAACTTGAGCAGCCACTTTCTGTAAAATATCTTTAACGTTATTGTACGCTTCAAAGGACCCGCCAGGCATTAACGACGGGCCGTTACGCGCGCCTTCTTCGCCTCCCGACACGCCCATGCCGAGATAAAGCAACCCTTTATGGCTAACTTCTTCGATGCGACGCTCGGTGTTTTGGTACCACTCGTTACCGCCGTCGATAATACAGTCGCCCGGAGCCATGTGCTCGGATAGCGCGGCGATGGTTTGGTCAACAGGGGAACCGGCTTTGACTAAGATGATAATAGATCTGGGGCGTTGGATGGAGAGCACAAAGTTACGGGGAGAGTAGTGGCCGGTCAAAGGCAGCTCGCCCTCACGGTGGGCACGTTCTAGAGTTTCGTCAACCTTGGACGTTGTACGATTGTAGACGGAGATCGGGAAGCCTTTTTCGGCGACGTTTAGGGCCAGGTTTTGGCCCATAACGGCGAGGCCCGCCAGCCCGATGCGAGAGAGAACAGTAGAGGCCTCCATGGAGAGAACAAAAGAGAAATTTGGGGATAGCGATGAAAGTGAAGGGAAGAGAAATGAAATGGTGAGTAGTAGGATAGAATTTATATTGAAAGAAAAAGGTATGCTTGAAGAGTGACGGACTCGTCGAGGGGAAGGAAGGCCAACGACTGCACAGCCAACCCAGGTGCTCGATGATGATTTCGAGGGACGATCAGGCAGCCCAAAGAAGGACAGCTTATTATTCGTTTTATTTTTACTCAAAACGCATCGTTCTGCTTAACTGAAAATATACTATAATATTCAATAACACAAAATTTCAAGATAAAATCATTGTTCTAATAAATATATAACGCCATACTATTAAATATTAATTCGTATTTAATTCAACAATAAAATTATATGTACATATTTTAAGTGCATAAAAATATATATATTTATATGTATCATTATATGATTAGATGATTTTAAATTAAAAATAAAATAATAACCAATCATATGATGACACATATGAGTATATATATATTTATGTACTCAAAATAGATACACATAATATTACTCTTAATTCAAACACCTGATCTATGATGATATCTAATAACGTGTCATTTTATCTTACTACAAAAACTATTATTGTCTCCCCTTCTGCCCATTCAGTACGAATCCCCACTAAATAATCTCAAAAAAAAAAAAAGAGACAAATAATTAAAACAACGCTTGTTTCGGTTATTTATATAAATAAAAAATCAGTGCCTGGCCATACCAGAAAGATAAACACGGCAAACTAAACAAACATTTCACTAATTTCTACAAACAAAAGGTATGCAAGAAACCTGAAAATTGAAATGCGCCAAACAAACAGAACCATAAAGTCTATGGTCAACGACCAAATTTAAAGGTTCGAACATAAATAATCATAGGGGTAATAGGATAATCCGACCATCATGCAACAACTTGACCAAAAAGCCGCTTCCGGATCTGCAGTAAGAAGATGTAATTGACAAAGTTAGCAATCATAAAAGATTACTACCAACGCAGGATTGCAATTATTCATAACATACCATGTAATGCTAGAGAACATTCCAGAAGGTCATTTATCAAATATTTGTAAACACTTTGCCAAGTCAGAACACAAGTTAAATTCTCTGTTTTTATTTTGTTTTGTCAAATACAATTATCTTATAAAAGAAACAAAGTTAATTTTCTTCCATCTTTGATAATGATAACTCCTTTCCGACAACAAAATTTAAACAAACTTAATATCCTCTAAGAGATGAGTAATTAAAACTAAAACAAACAGCAAAAGATTTCTACAACTGAAATTACCTCTGGAAGCTTTTTACGAAATACAACATCCAATCGTGCATCAAGTGTATTCTCACAGACAATCTTCCCATCTCGAGAAGCAAGCACTACACCTCCGGAGCTGTTCAATGAAACCAACATTATTATTGGCAACCTTTTTCCATTACCATTACAGAAAAGACTGTTTAAGAAGATAAGATAAGCAAGGCTGGCTCTGGTTATTGGGACAATCATAGTTCCATAAACTGGCTAGCCATGAGTTATTTACAAAAACAGCACAGGCAGCTTCATAATAAATCCTAAACTCTAAACCCTACAAAAACAGCACAGGCAACGGTCCCCCAAAAAAAATTCTACTGATGCATGAAAATTGCTACTTTTTTGGACTTTCAAAAATGCTGCAAAACTTATTATACTTATACTATAAAGGTTAGCTCAATCAGACCAATTTTTTAATCCAAAAACCACAGAATCAGTCACCACATATAAGTAACTCAGATCTTGCTATTTCTTCAAATTTCAACTGAGAAAAGATTACCAGTATGGACCATGGGCATTATAATGGGTAGGCGCAGGTGGAAGATAGACACGAGTGTCCACTAAAATCTCAGGTGGATGGGCATTTAATTTTTCTGCATATTCCTGCTTTGCCGAGTGGAGGACAGATTCCACCAAATGTTGGTCATCTTCACGGCAACGAAGCAAGACTGCAGGCTCTTTCAGTCTCAGCAAACTCTGCACAGAAGAATAAAAAACCTTGCAGTAGTTGCCACAAATAGAACTGAAAACTCAGAACACCAATTAGATAACAGAAACATCACTACGTATATTTATTTTCTAAATCATGTCATAATTATTTATCACGTTTACCTTAAAGACCATCTTCTTTCTGGAAATTGTACATGAATCTAAATTTTATTAGAGGTTCCCTTATTTTTTATTACATTCAATAGCTTTATTGAAAGTATTTCAAGATACTATCAACTGAAAAAACCATAGAATAAAACTAGAAGATCCATACATACACATAGAACACAATAATTTCCTTGAAGATATTAAGTCAATAAAATCAACAAGAGTAATTGATTGACAAAATACAAAATCAGGAAAACAAACTTAAGTTCGACTGACCTGAACAATGAGTTCCTTCAGAAGCTTTTTATATGAATGGTGATCACGACTCACATTCAGAAGCTCCTTTGCTGCAGCATCTTTCATGGAATTAACCAAGTCATCTTGAGCTTGAAGAACTTTGATTCTAGAAGCATTGAGCTGCATGGAGTATTCACTACCACATACCAATACGAAAAATCACATTACAATACAGCACATTGGTAACTAGAATTCAAGTAATAAACAGATCACAACGGAAATTTCTTCGAATGTTCTACCTATTCAACAAAAATAACAACTAAATCTCACTTTTAAGCATAATAGTAGTAAGCAGCAATAAATCAAGAATTTCCCAGGTTTTCACTCAAACTTTCATTTCAAAAAAAATGTAAAATCACTGAAAGCCCCATCCTCGCAACATAACCAATTCTCCAATCTCCATCATTTTAGTCAAATTACATACAGTTCAAATTCTAATTCCAATTTTCACCTTCTCAACAACAATCTGCTCAAGGTTTAGCCTCACTAATTGCACAAAACAGGAATCCTAACGATTAATATACAGCCAACCAATCTAACCTTAAATGAACCAATCAAAACCAGCAAAAACACAAAAAACCTAATAGCTTAAATTTCATTGAAAAAATAAGTTACATTTTCTTTCGAATCTCGACTTGCTTCTCCTTCCGTTCATACTCTTGCCTGATCTTCTTCTTCTCTGCCTCCACCAACTGCAACTTCTCTATATTGAATTCCTACCGCAATTCAAGTAACCACAACCACAAGTTATTGAATAGTCAAGTACAAATATATCACAATAAAAACATAGATCAACATAACTACACAAACTAAATTCAGTTTTTCTTATTGAAAAAGATAACCTCCAATATTAATAGAAAAAATAAAGGTGAAATAGGTCGGCTTACTTCTTCAGCAGAAACGGAGATCTCGTTGGCTTTCTCTTCGGCTTCTTGGCGGATAAACCGCACCATCTGCTGGATCTGCTTAGATACATCTGCATCGTTCATTTTCGCGGGATCTTCGATTGAGTTGATAGCAAAATCAGAGAAGAGAGTGGAGTTTCTGCGATCGTTATAGACCTTACAAAGTGAAGATGAGTTTTGTAAATGTATTCTGAGAATTGGATGTCACTGAATTATGATCACGCGTCCTTTTGTCCATTTGTTCATTATAACACTGCCTTGTGTGTGTCCGTGCGTGCGTGCGTGCGTGTGTGTGTGTGTGTGTGTGTGTTTTTTTTTTATGATATATTTTTCATCTCCCCTGTAGTATTTTAAATTACATAGGTTCCTCGATATTTATAAAATTACAAGAGTTCCTAGATTTTATAAATAATATAATTAATACCCCTCTCACTTCATCACATTTTTTAGCGGCTGTACAGAGTAATTTAAGGCTAAATAACACGTCTCACCCAAACTTTGAGGAACAAACGATTTTTAAAATGGTTTGGCAAATAAAAGTCTATCTTAATTGTTATGTTATCAAATTTTGTAGATAGATTTTGATAAAGTAACGGTATGAGATACAAAAATATATCTCTTTACATATGTACAATATTGTATTTATAGATTAACAAAAAAAGATAATTGTGTAATTTTATAAAGGCCAAAGGATTATTTCCCACCCAAACTATACTGAATTATCAAAGCTCATTTCGTTAACTTTGAAAATACCATTTATCCACCCATAGTTGATTAAATTTAACGAAACTCTAATCCTTGAAAATTTGATCTCATTTCCCCTTCTAAAAGTTTAAAAACTGACATTTTATTCTCTAAGCTAAGTTTGAAAAGATCGCATTCCCCCCCTAGGGTTTAGTTTCAAAACCCGTTCACTTTCTTCGACGTCATCGTCGGCCGTCTCTCCATCTTGACGGTTTCTCTTCCACCGACGGTCTGCCCCAACTCCACCCAAACCCATTCGACGTCGAGAGATATCGTCTGGAAAGAGAAATCATCTTCCCAGACGACGAAGACGAGATGTCAGCAATGTCGTCGGAGAAAGTGAATGGGCTTTGAAACTAAACCCTAAGGGGAGAATACGATATTTTCAAACTTGACTTAGGGGAGAAAAATTAGTTTTTTAAATTTATGGGGAAAAATGAAATCATATTTAGGTTTATTTTTAATATTAAATATAAAATAACGATTTTATCCTTAAAATTAACAAATTTAAATGGTTATGAGTAGATAAATGAGATTTTCAAAATTAATAAGAGGAACTTTAAAAACTTAACATAGTTTGGGTGGGAAATAGTCCTTTGGCCTTTTATAAATAATACTCCTATGTTATAGTAAAATTAATTTAGATGTCCAAAAACATTGGTTGATTGTATTATAGCATAAAAATAAAATATTATTACTATCCTGAAAAGTTGAGATTTAAGATAGATGTGATTGAACATGCTGTAGAGCTACCAAAATTCATTACTTTCATTGTTTTATGTTTAAATGACTCGTATTCATATTTTAAGTAAATTTGTGTATAAAATACGTGTTTAATCATTATAAACCATTCCCATAATTGGCTAGTCTTTTTATAATGGCTAAAAAATGGTATTATTTAGACATAAATACCAAATTTAGTATTAATAACGATATGTTATTATATAATTAAATAATTTTAAATTAATAATAAAATAATACTTAATTACATGATGATATATTATCGTTAGTAACTAAATTGAGTTTTATTATAAGTGAATAGAACATTGTTTGTTCGATAACATAACTCTTTTGTCATATATGTAATGATATATTACAATTGTGAAAAAACTCTTATGAAAGCTTTCAATTTTTAATGGGTACCTAATCCGACCCATGTATTTCCAACTGAGATCAATTTTCAAAATATCAACGCAGGGTGTTGCATTTGTATCAACTTAATCTCGAAAATCAACTCAATTGAATAAAGTTTATCTCGAGTTTATATATGTTGAGCTTTAGTCAAGGTTTTTAGTTCAATTAACAATTAAGCAAAACTCGAATTAAAGATAGTTTAACTCAATTTAATTTATGAGTTAACTGTTTAACTTGACTAAATTTAATTTTAGTTATAGTTTAATTCAAACAAAATGAAATGATTGACAAAATAATATCGTTTTTATTAGTGTAAGTGTAATATCATTTTCAAATTAATAAAACAATTTTGATATTGATATTGATTATCGAATTCGATGCAAAAACTCGAGGCAACGAATTTCAAACTTTCCCTCTAGCCAAACTATAATCACCTCTTCATCCTTTTTGTGTCAGAGTCAAACTCAAGTCTACCTCATTCTTGGACTTGGGTGGGCCGGCATCCAGGCCTAGGATTAGAGCCCATTTCTTGTCAACCCAGTTTGGATAGCTTTATTATTTATTCAACAAAATCATAATAGATATTGAAAATTTAATAACGTTTCTCATATCAACTTATATCCACTGATCCATTTTAAAATCTCCTAATTGCCTGATTAACGACAATTATGTAGAATATAATTAATAATTATTACCCATTAATCATTAATCGTAATTTTAACATTTGTAATTTAGAGCGGAAAACTCTAATCTCAACTAAAAACAAGTTAATCGATCAGTAAGATGTCTCAATTCATCGACCAAACACTCATCATTTTCAGATTCATTAATCTCAGAGCTCTCTCTTCCTCCAGATCCATCAGTATTGTGTAAAATCGTTCTCTCTTTATCATTTTTTCTTCGCTCTCTTTGATTGTTGAGAACAAATATAGAAGAGATGCAAAGTCGGGGATCGAGTAACCGGTTATCGAATTCGGCCTTTGAGTCTCGAGTCGCAGGTCTTATGCTAGCCATGTTCGCTTCCATGGCTTCTATTTACGTTGCCAGCCGGTGAGTTTCTTTCAACTTCATTTTTATATACGTTTTGTTTTGAATGAATTTTTTTATGAGAATGTGTTTCGTTATATAGTTTGTGGCAAGATGCAGAGAGTAGGGAGTATTTGGTAAAAGAGCTTGATAAGAGATTTCGTCAGGTAATATTATTCGTTGCTTTTTATTGAAAATGTTTGATAATAGGATCTTGATATGTGTAAAACTGGATATTGTTTATTGAATTGAATTATTTTTATAGAAGAAATTGATAATGTCACTGATTTTTCTGATTAATCAACTTCAGAATCAATCTGCCATATCTGTTGATGATACACTGAGAATTATAACTTGCAGGTAGTTTTTTTGTTGTCAGTTTTATTATTATTTTTATATTTTGGGTCAAGTATGATGAACTGTGGTATTAAGGTTGTGCTGATAGTTCTTTTATTTGTCAGGGAACAACGCAAAAAGTTATCAGCCCTTGAGACGCAGTTGGCTGAAGCTAGAAAGGAAGGTTTTGTTTCAAATCAGTTATTGAAGAAGAAGGATACAGATCCTAAGAAAGGGCTTTTGGCTGTTCTAGGAATAATCACAACATTTGGCCGCAAGAAAAATAGAGATGCAATTCGAAAGGCATGGATGCCAACTGGTAATTTTCCTTTTTCGTTCATAGTTTCTTTGTTGGAATATTTTTGTAAACAATTATCTTTATTTATGGACTTGAATTTTTTATTTGTTCTTACTTTTGGCTTTGTATTTTAACTTTAGGAGAACTAACTTTTATCAGCTTGTAAACCACTTTTTGGTTATGAAGTCTGTATTAGAATTAATATTAAGTAGCGCAGTCGTGTTCATTTTTTCTAATGAATAGTCAGCCAGTTGCACTTTCACTGTCTTCATTGTCATACTTTTCCTGTTTAGGCCTGTGTGGTACACTGTTATTACATGAAAGCTGTCACTTGATTTATGCTTAGACTGGAAAAAAAAAAATATTTTTTCTGGTACATTCGATGGAATTTCCACTTGTTCATACTTTCATAAGTTTCCCAAGTGTCTTGCACCCATAAATGTTAACTCATTTGCTTTAGTAGTAGTTAATCTAAAGATGCTATATTTGCAGGTGCAACTTTAAAAAAACTGGAGGATGAAAAGGGTATACTCGTGCGATTTGTTGTAGGAAGAAGGTTCTCATTTTGTGATTTTTATCTATACTAGAAAAAATTATTATTTTTTATTAAGTTAAAATTATATATATATGTTGCAGTGCAAATCGTGGAAACAATTTGGACAGGGAGATTGACGATGAAAATAGGCAGAACAACGACTTCATTCTTCTGGTATGTTAACACGTTAATTGAAGTTATTTCAAGATTATTTGTGGGTATAAACCTTTGATAAATCCTCATGCTGGAGCATTGTAGTAGCTTCACATTTTCCTAAGTGAAAATGTAGTTTCTTTTATACTTAGCTCGTAAGAGGTATCTTTTTCATTAAACTCTCGATACTTTTGAACTTGTGCCTATAGGAAGGAAAAACCTATGAACCAACTAACTTGCAATTATATGTAAGTCAATAATAAGCTCTTTACCCTTTTCTTCACTTCTATGTTTGTGCAACATATGTGTGCATATTCATATACAGATATAGCTTACATACCCTCTCCTTTTCTAGTCTGCTAATGGACATAAGTAAATATTCTGGTAGTTATCTCATATATTGAAAGAGTGTTTAATATACTTTATGGTGTGACTTCAAAAGAGTGACAATTAATATGACCTTTTCTTCTTTCTTTTGTGCAGGATGGTCACGTGGAGACTCCTGAGATGCGTCCAAGAAAGATAAAATCTTTCTTTGTGCGTGCTGTGGAGAATTGGGATGCTGAGTTTTATGCTAAGGTCAACGATGATGTTTATGTTAATATTGGTATGTAGTCCTTTATCATTTGATCACGTAATAAGCAAAGTTATGCTTTCCCTTAGATTGAATTCTTGTTTGCTCCTCTTTTCATCAATACTATACTATTTTTTTGATAAGAAACTATAAACTTTGTTTTGGAGTAAAAGGATGGGTATGTAATATCGTGGACCAAATGTCCACAGAGCATCAAAACCCAAAGAAAACAAGTCTACACATACTAGATATATTGAAAGGCCAAAGGAAATTAAGAATGAATGGTTATTTTTTGAAAAACAGAAAATTTTGTGACACTCAGCAAGCTGTTTGCTTTCCTTAAAGAGTTACAGTTCATATAGGTTGTTCTTCATTTTTCATTCAGATGCTCTGGGAACCATGCTTTCTCTGCATTTGGGCAAACCTCGTGTTTATATTGGATGCATGAAATCAGGCGAAGTATTTTCTGAGCCGTGAGTTACTCAAAATGTCTCAATTTGCTATTAAATGAAGTAATGGTTTTTAATTTTAGTGTCATTTACATTACTGATGCCATCTATGTTTGTAGGACCAACCAATGGTATGAGCCAGACTGGTGGAAATTTGGTGATGGAAAACGGTATGTAAACGTAATGCGGTTTAGTAGTTTATGCTAGAACTTTTTGTATGACAGTTCTGTTATATTGAGGCTTTCAATTTTAGATGAGAGTGACTTGCTTGCGAATCTTTAAGGGAGCAATTCTAGTTGTCTGTGTGCTTCTGCATATTTATTGCTGGTAGTTGTTTGGTTCATCTTAAGAAAATTTAATAGTGTTATTACCTAATTGTAGTATGTTATGTCCACATATTTTCTCCAGTTGATGTTTCTTGGAGATCTAAATTTTTTGAAAATTTTAAGCATGGGAAAGTTATTCCAGGAAAGCTCAGGGATATGATAGTTAAGCAATATTTGGAAAAGACAAGAATTGTGGTCACTCTGACACTCATGAATATTTGTTGGGACTGGTGAATGAGTTTTCTGGAAAAGTTCATGATGGTATGGTTGAGGAAAATATTTGTTGTGCATCATTTGACTATAAGAGTAGCTCACTTAAGAGTCATCCTAGGTGGAGAAATTCAGAGATTCATTTCAATGACTTCAATTTTGGTTCCTTGCTGGTAGGAACTAGGAAGCATTGTGCAGGGCTAGTGGTATATTTAAGGTGTATTTTTGTCATTCAGGAAATTGTCCTGTTATGTTATATGATTGGCATTACAATCTGACTTAGGAATTACACTGTTGCAGTAATAAAATGGACATATTATTAACCACTGAAACTTCTGAGTTTGCTGCACAGAGATCTTGCGTTCCATGGATAACAAAATCTTAACAGGAGTGTCCCACTATTGTTAGTTGCGTAACTAATCTACATGCATCACTTGGAATGGCAATTATGTGACTACTTGTTCTTGAAGTTTTGTAATTTTATATGCATTTTATATAGGTAACATAACATGTTCTTGATGGTTTAGATACTTTCGACATGCTGCGAGTGACATGTTTGCCTTTTCACGAGCTTTGGGACAGTTTGTTTCAATTAACAGGTACAATTCACTCCATTTTTTTGATAGTGTGTCTATATTGCTATTATATGCTACTGTGACAGCTACTTAGTACATAGACATGGAAGGCTGGGCCACAGTAGCCATCTAATTTTGCCATTGCAGATCTCTTCTTCGAACATATGCACATGATGATATTAGTGCTGGATCATGGTTTATTGGGCTTGATGTGTCATACGTTAATGCATGGAAGTTTTGCTGCTACAACCGGTCATCAGGTTCCTCTCGATTTCCACATACATTTGCACATCCATAAAGACACCAACACACATTATGCACTAGATTCATTGATTTTCAAAGGAAGAAAAACATGGTCTATGCCATGTAGAATGAAGGCTAAAAATTAATAAGTTTTTTGTAATATTTAATATTCCAGGAGCTGTATGTGCAGCTGTGTGATCTGCCTCCCAATTAATTTGTAACATAACTGGTATATTTACCAACACCATTCTTTTGTCCGTTATCTTGAATGCCTGTTTGCAATGAAATGATGAAGAATACAGCATCGACACTTGCTGGAAGTTTATTCCAGATTGAAGCTTCTATTGTTGATTTAAGAGAATTTGGTGAGAACAATACCCATACACTATAGGATTCTGCGGAAAGCTCTGGAAGCAGGTAATATAGATGCAATCTGTCATAAAGTTTGAAAGAATCCACACTAGTTGTATTATAATGGCTTTGTATACCAACTTGATTCTCAATAAATTTATTGAAGAGTTTTGTTTGCTTGGTGATGGAAGAGTCTGATATATTCCTGTCAACCAATTTAAATGTCAAAGCTTAGCAAAAGTAGTTTGATTTTTCACGGGATGTGCAAGAAACGGTTGTTGTGCACATGAGCCATACAAATATGTCCTCACTTGCTCTGCGAACGGATGCATGCTGTGGCACCACAAAAAAGGTATTATATTTCAACTCTCTGTATTTTATCTCGGCAGGCAAAGAGCACTGTTCTTCTGTCATCTAATTTCTTAGTACTTCCATGTGGACTTTGTTGCGATTATTAATTAAATGCCTGGAATTTTACCAATGGAACTTTTTCAAGGGCTGGAATTCTCTCTCAAATAAGATTTTTGTCTTTGAATACGAGATACCAGTGAATATGAAAAGTACTCCGTTAAGCAAATGAAGAAAGACTAATAATAGGTATAAATATGGGTACAAACGTTGAGTGTTGGTATACTTCTAAAATCCTATTTCTTGGATTTGAATGTAGAGAGTAATTAATAAATATGTTTTATAGAGTTTAATAATAATCTAAAGTTAAGGGAGTAATTATAATTTTTCAAGCTCAAGAAAGAGTCAAGATCTCACCAATTTGTCAAGCTGTCCTTAAGTAATTGAGTCAAGTTTAAGAAAAACACTATTTGATTCAGTTTGGTTTGGTTACACTCCTAGTTCATGCATGAAAGAGGATTGCTTAAAAGGTAGGTGAAAATTGAGTGAATATTTCGTAAAATACTTTTCTTTTCCATCTTTAAGGACAGGTCAAAACACAGAAAGAGAATGCGATTGCAGTGTTTATAATCTGCCCACCTGTGGAGTTATATGTTTGTTAGACGAATTCTTAGTTATCGCCTGTTTGTGCGCAAAATTTTCAGCCGCGGGGCAAAAACATAAATGCTGAAGGGGCATTTTTCAACAACCAGGTACATGTATATGGCCCATAACCATAAGTTCTGCATTAAAACGAGAATGGGAAATGGATTCTGAATCATTCTCATGTGTGTTAACGCATAAATTTATACCATGTTGACTGGGAAAGGAATCATCCTCATTTAGATAACACTGACTTCCCACTTTTGTGTTTTTCCCCCTTTAATTCTTTTTAAAGTTTTAACTTGTGGCAACAGAACCCAGTAAACCCAATGGGGTAGTTTAAATAATTAAGTGTGAAATTTTTGGATAATATCCAGAGGACTTGGGTTTTTTATATGTATTTTAAGATGAACATTATTATGAGTATTTGTTTTGAATATATAAATGTATACATATATATATATATATATATGTTATTATATGATTGAATATTATTTTATCTTTAATTTAAAATCACCTGATCATGTTATGATACTTATAAATGTGTATTCATTTGTGTATTTAAAGTAGATATACATAAATTTATTATTTTAAAATAAATAAAAAAGTTGGTATGATACAATAAATATATACTAATTATGGATTGATAATTTTGTAAAAGTGATGGGTTTGTGGAAAAATTTCAAAATTTTAAGACTTTTGTAATATTTGTTAACATAATGACATGGCAAATAAATTTTTTTACTATTTTTTCAAAACATATTATGATTTAAAAAATGTAATTTTCAATGCATAACTTGTAATTTTGAAAATCAACTTTTTGATATATAATACACTATTCAACCACATGGTAAACAAAGGAAAGAGAGGATGGTAATCTTCTTTTAATAAAGATGCATTCCATGATAAAAAGTATATTAGATTTTGAATATACAATATAATATTAAAAAAATTTATATTTTTCGACACATAATAAACTATTTCTATTCGAATATGGTAATAGAAGATATTTAAACGAAGGAAAAAGATAGATGGCAATCTTTGCAACTTTGCCTAACTAAGAGATTGCAACAGTCTAATGGAACAAGTTTGCGGACTTGGCATTTGGGTTAGAAAATACGCACGCCACTATCAGATTGAGAAAAAAAAAGACAAACATCGCATGCTGGCTGGCCAATGACGATCATAGAAATATTATAGGCGCCGCTGAGCAAATTGGCGCATCCTAATTTCATACGATTTGGCTTTATCCAGGAAAAAAAATTCAAAATTTTGAAGTCACATCACAAATTCAGAACCTATTGGCACCAATTTTTACATTTTTTTAAATTTATTTTCAAAGGGAAGTTAATTCTGTTAATCATGGTCGCGTGTTCAGACTCGAGTCTACATCAGGCGAGGAAGCCACCGCAACCAAAAAATTATCAGTCAGTAGTCGGTAGTCGCCTTCTTGGATATACATACATCAAGATAATATTATAATGATCTTTAAAATCTGACCTTTCAATGTTTCTTTACAGGGTTGGATGAGTCTTTATTCAAAAACATTTTCTTGACCTTTCCCAACATTTTTTGCCTTGGAAATCTTCTTCCCATTTGGTAGACATAACGGCTTTGGTCATATTTGCCTTTGTTTGAAACCGGGCAGTTAAAGGAATTTGAGTGCGAATCAACCATTATTGAAATCGGGTAGTTGAAGGTGTTGTTTTTTCTATCTGGGTATTTAATATCGGTCGTCTTTGTTCTGTATTTTTTCCGTTGCTTTGATAGATATTGATACTGTCTGATTCTGGGTTGTTTGTAAAGAAATCAGATTACCAAGATCGAGTCTTTGGGGAGACTTCGTGTGTTCGTTGGCAGTTTTGGCGGTGAAGAAAAGACTTTAAAGTAGTTGGAATTTCAGTTTCAGTTCACGACTATATTGGTGTGTCACAGGAAAAGTGTTAGGGCAAGTTCAGATTTCTCAACTGCTTTAGTGCTTTCTAAGCCCTCTTTTTAATATTTCAACCCTAAACCTCTTGTACAACTCAGTCAGATCCATATTGGTCAAGATTCAGAGACAGGGCCAAAGAGTTCTATCTTGTCTGTTTCCTCTCATATGTATGTGTCTTTTATTGTATTTTCACTATGAATAATTCTGGGGCAGCCAATGATCAGAGACCACCAATTGAAGTCACCAAGGACAGAAATGGGATCGATCAGGTTCTGCTTAGGAACCCTCGAGGAGCTTCAGCAAGGGTCAGAATCTTTTTTGCTTGTTTTCTTTCCAACTCATTTGGTTATAAAATTCTTACTGCCAATTCCTGCTTTTGATAACTTAAAATTACGTCTTCTGATTCATAAGTTGATGCTGTGGTATGTATGCAATGTGACATCTTTCCAGATTAGCTTACATGGAGGACAGGTGCTCTCATGGAGAACTGATAGGGGAGAAGAGTTGTTATTCACAAGTACTAAGGTAAACTCTAAAATTTTTCTCTTTGCCATTTGT
Source organism: Mangifera indica (assembly GCF_011075055.1). NCBI lineage: Eukaryota > Viridiplantae > Streptophyta > Magnoliopsida > Sapindales > Anacardiaceae > Mangifera > Mangifera indica. Next base: position 1,023,800 of record NC_058139.1, on the reverse strand, counting down.
CACAGGCTGATTTCCCACTGCCTGCTTGAAACTGGCGGGTCTTGACACGTCATTGAAACTGATTTTCAAATTTCTTCTCTTATGCTTATGGATTCTGTCAAATCCAGGCAATCTTCAAGCCCCCACATGCAGTGCGAGGTGGAATACCAATATGTTTTCCACAGGTATTTGATGCTCATATGTAGTAGTTTTGTCATAGTCTAGACATATTCTGATTTGTAAGTTGGCTCTCCTATATGTGTTAGTTTGGGAACCGAGGATCATTAGAGCAACATGGATTTGCCAGGAACAAGATTTGGGTCATTGATGACAATCCACCACCATTGCATCCTAGTGATTCTGCTGGAAAGACCTATGTTGACCTGCTACTTAAGCCATCTGAAGAAGATTTGAAGACCTGGCCACACAGGTATGATCTAATTACATAGCTAGGAACCATTTTAAATTATGGCTCTTCATTTTAAAGAAATCACTTCCCATATGAATTAAGTCAGGGAAACCATTCTGATAGGAACCCAGCAAAGTCCGTACAATCAATTGTAAACAATCCACAAACCAATAACAAAAAGTGAACGAAATGGAAATAAACCTTATTTGTATTGCTTAAATAACTCTTCATTACAAAATGCAAAGCAAGAACAAACCCCCAAAATCACCCCCAGATTTCTAGCATTCAAGAGGCTAGACTCTTGCCCATATTTCCCAAATATACTTACTCCGCGCTACTCTCATGTGCTCCCCTTTTTATTATCTTTCTCCTCTACCTGCCCAAGCCTTCTTCAGCCACGTGATCCTCCTTTCCAAGTGGTCTTCAATTGTTGTTGTGCCATCAGCCTCAGTTGCTTTAAAGCCCCTATAATTGTTTTTCCTGCATGGTACAGTTTAGCCATCTGGGGGTCTAACACATTCAAATCAATTAACGAGGAAAAAACTGTCTGCAGAAAGTATTACGGTACAGCTCAGATATGTTAATCTGCATAACGTTGAACAGTAGAGCCTGGAGATTGCTCAACAAAATTTTTGAACTAATAATTCAGCCATTGCTTAAGAAATGCACTTAATGATCTACTTATTGTAACAATCTGTCCTTTCCAGTTTCGAGTTTCGTCTTAGGGTGTCTTTGGCAGCAGATGGGTGCCTTACTATGGTTTCACGCATCAGGAATATCAATTGCAAGCCGTTCAGTTTCTCGATTGCGTACCATACATATTTTTCCATCTCTGATATCAGGTATGTATGAATATTCATAGTGGTAGCTAGGGATCATAGTCCCCGTCCCCGGGAGCTCCATCCCCGTTAC